>NW_025191617.1:0-3555 GCF_004010195.1 Chiloscyllium plagiosum
ACATTCTCCTCTTGCGTTCGTTCTCTGCCAAAATACCGTCAGAGTATATTCCCATCACATTCTGTGAGATTCCTTCATGACTGGAGTCGCTATCAAGTGGCTAACCTAACTCAATTTCCTCTCAATTTGGTAAGGTCTTCTAAACCTTACTTTAAAGTTTCACCGATTAATGAAATATAAATAAATACATTATTCCCAGTGGCAAATTTGTGATTTTATGATTTCTCATACACTTCCTGCTTCACCATTTGCTGCGATACTTTTAAATACTGTCCTGACAACTCCCCAACATTATTCAGTCCATTATTCAGTCCTCCGTCTGCATCACAGACAGGCACGATTCTGTGTCCCTGAATATTGTTACCTCTCTATCTGCTACTCCTTGCCAAGGTAAATAAACTTCAACTTTGCAGGTATATTTTTAAAGAAGATCTGGCACTTCCCCCATACCAACCTCTGACCGGCTTGCACACTCTGATGGAGCTTTCCACCCTCCACTGTGCTTTCTATTGCCATGCCAATGAAACATCCAGGCTTCTTTTGTTGTCCTGCATCTGACTTTTCATTGCTTTCCATAGTTCTCCAACACTGACTTCATGTGGCCTACTTGATTGTAATGAAAACCTCAGATCTTGTCCCCTTCAAGAGTTCCCGATTTATCCTCTGATAAGTTATCCTAATGATCTTCACAGAGATTTAACCTTCTCTTTCCACATGAGGATTTCTCTTCGCCCCAATTTCGATCCCTCAGATTTAAAATGATTCTGGAAGCCCATCCTTGTTTTATGGACCACTTCATAACAATCAGTCATTTCAGCTGGTAACCTTGCCGTTTTAACAATATGCTCTTCCAGAGTAAGCTTATCTTCACCCTTTATCTCCAGCCTTTTAAGGTGAATTCCTTTAATAATTGCCAATTTCTGAAGTTCAAACCCTGTCTCCCTTTCTCTCTGCTCTGTTGCTTTCTCTTCTTCCCTCTCTCTACTTCGAATCGTATCTCAAACTGCTTCAAATCTGGTGTCCTTTCCTTATCTCTCGAGTCTAACTCAAGCTGCTTCATTTTCAACTGAATTTTAACCATCGCTACAGATTCTTATGGAATTTCCAGCTTAGTTAAATGTTGAGCTATTGCGGGAATGATCTCTTCTTTCCTCACAGAAATAGGCAAATACAACCCCAGCATGTCTGCTAATTCCAGAAGCCAGGCCTGAATGATTTTATGTAAGACTACCAACTTTACATCGTCCATAGCCAGTCAACTCTTTGTACCTAAATGAGACATTGCTTTCACAAGCATTGTCTAACCCAATCCAAATCAACACCCGAAATAAAGAGGCAAGCACCTATCAGTTGCTCTTTTAATTCATCAACTACCTTCCAATTTGTTATGGACGAGGCTAAACCATTCAAAACGTTATTAAGCAGACAACCCACACCGTAACGTTATATTTCTTTCGTTAAGCGTACAGTGAAAATTACCCGAGTAAGCTAGTTACAAAAATTATTCACAAAATGACGGATTGAAAAACAAAAAACAGAATATAGAATACCCACAGAACGCAGTCTATCCAAAACAGACTTACTTATGCTGTTCTGAAAATACACAACAATCCTAAAAAAAAAACAAGCACCTTAAACACAGTAAAAATGAAACAGAAGCTTATAGGTAAAAAGTAGAAAGGGCAGAAGGAGAGAGGTTATTAGTTAGTGCATCACTGCTGCAGGATCTATAAACCGGAATTTAGCTTTCCAGAATGACCACTCCTTTTCCATTATACAGTTCATTTCTAAAACATAACATCTTTGGCCTTAAGCCTCAGCTGTTTACGGAGAAACGAAAGGCCTCTCAGCGAACACTTTCATCTCTGTAACACTTCATCAGATTCGGAGCCTGAACTGTTTTACAACACCTTTGATAAAAAAGATATCAAGACACATTATCCTTGAGAAAAAGTACAGCTCCTTTTTTTTTATAAAAGAGAACATCTTTGTGAAAGCCCAGTTCGTCCAAACTATCTTAATAAGTGAATCTCTTCGAACAGACAATATCCTGGTAAATATGTTCTGCACCGTTAACAATGCAATCACAACCCTGCTACAATGATAATTGCAGAAAGACACACAATACTCCAGCTAGGGCCGATTGGGCACATGAAATTAACAACTTAGAAAACCACAGAAACTGCACTTTTCCAATAATGTGACTTTTACACAATACTGCTTCGTGGAGAAAGTGAGAACTGCAGATGCTATAATTCAGAGTCAGTGTGGTAGAAAACACAGTAGGTCAGGCAGCATGCGAGGAGCGGGAGTGTTGATGATTCGGGCATAAACTCTTCATCAGGAATGACATTTGTGGCCGTGGGGGCTGAGAGATAAATGGGCGGTTTAGGTGGTTTGGGGGCGTGATAGCTGAGAATGTGATGAGAAGATAAAGGTCGAGAATAAGATACTGGTTCTGACATGAGGTGGAGCGGGTAGTTTGGAAACGTGATGTGCAGGTCATGAGGGCAATGCTGAGTTGGAATCATGAAACTAGAATAATATGAGGGATGGACGAATGAGGAAACTGGTGATCCCATGTGGCATCAAGGTCCCAAGAGGAAGATGAGGCCTTATTCTTTCAGGCGTCAGGTGTTTCGGGAATGTCAATGAAGGAGGCGCAGGACCTGCATGTGCTTGGCAGATTGGAAGGGGGAAAATGAATTGCATCAATGATGAGCTTCCAACCGCATATCCAACCTATCATTACGAACATGTTGTCATATCTCAGGAACAGTATCTAACACTACCACACCTGAGGAGAAGGCGAGGATTGCAGATGCGCGATATTAGAGTCAGGAAGGATGCCGATAGAAAGCACAGTGGTTAGGCAACATCGGAGGAGCATGAGTGTCAATGTTTCCCACATTCCTGACGAAGAACTTATGCTCGAAACATCGACTTTCCCACTCCATGGATGCTGCCTTACCAGGTGTACTTTTCCGGATCCACACTTTTAACTCGACACCACCTCAGCTCAACTGCAAAGGAAAATTAAGATGCACCTGTAACCACTCAGTTGATTCTTCTGTCGCATGTGAGACAAACTGCAACATTCTTTTCCCCATAAATATCAGGTCATTCAGATCACTAAAGAAAAGAAAACTGCAGAGGCTGAATGTCTGAGAGAAAAGTAATAATTGTTGCAGAATTCAGCATTCTGTCAGTTCAACTGAATGTTTGAATATTAACCTTCGTAAATGAAAAGAGAAAGCTGCCGTTCAATAACTGCTACATTCTGTTTCTCAAAAGAAAAACGTGTTTCATAAACTGCAATGTTTCGATCAAGCAATGCATGTTCACCTTGTCAAATGCTGATAGGAATGGAGGAATATATATTGGTTTCGCCACTGCTGAATAGATGAAACATATCATTTTGCCTTCCGAATCAGTTGATGCTCCTGCGGAAAAGTCAATGTGACTCATATCCCAGAACAGCCAGTTCGGTGTGTATTTCAGTGTCCTGCAACATCACATTTTATTTGAAAGGTCTTTATTGATTGTTCCTTAGAA
>NW_025191618.1:0-3555 GCF_004010195.1 Chiloscyllium plagiosum
GTAATTGTACCAGCCTCCACCACTTCCTCTGGCATACCATACACATACCACCCTCTGCAGGAAAAAGTTGCCCCTTAGGTCTATTTTATGTCTTTCCCCTCTCACCCGTTAACTATTCCTTCTAGTTTTGGACTCCCCCACAACAGAGAAAATACTTTGTTTGTTTATCCTATCCATGCCCCTCTATAAGGTCACCCCTCAGCCTCCGATGATCCAAGGAATATAGTCCTAGCCTATTCAACCTCCCCCATAGCTCAAATCCTCCAATCCTGGCAACATTCTTGTACATCTTTTCTGAACCCTTTCAAGTTTCATAACATCTATCCGATAGGAAGGAGACCAGAATTGCACGCAATATTCCAACAGTGGCCTAATCAATGTCCTGTACAGCTGCAACATGACCTCCCAACCCCTGTACTCCATACTCTGACCAATAAAGGAAAGCATACCAAATGCCTTCTTCACTATTTTATCTAACTGCGACTCCACTTTCAAGGAGCTATGAACCTGCATTCCAAGATCTCTTTGTTTAGCAACACTCCCTAGGACTTTACCATTACTTTGCGCGTACAAACAGTTTCAAGAACAGCTTCTTCCCTGCTGTTATCAGACTTCTGAATAGACCTCTCAAATGTTAATTTTGATCTCTCTCTCTTTGCCTCTTCTCTGCAGTTGAAAAACTGTATTCTGCACTCTGTTTATGCTATGCTGATTCACTTTGCATGTTACAATCTGCCTGTATAGCCTGCAAAACAACTTTTCACTGTATCTTGGTACGTGGGATAACAGTAAATCAAACGCAAAAATAGGGTGACTGGGAATGGAATATAATTTGGGAAACTGGCAAGAAGAATAGTGGAGCTGGATATTATGTAAATGAGGAGAGCATGCAGAAAGCTATGGCAGAATGGAATTTGGGAGTTGTGAATAAATCACAAAAGCTAGTATCTAAGATCAGCAGGTAATAGAGGAGATGGTTAGCCTTTATTTCAAAAGGAATGGTGGATTAAAACAGGAAAGTTTGTAAAACTAAACAGGGTACCAGTCAGACCATTTGACCCGATGACACTGAAGGAATGACAATATACTTCCAAATCTGAATGGTGAGTGGCCATACTATACTATACTGCAACACTACTCCTACCAATGACAACTGCCATGGTAAAAATATGGAAAAAAAGAACAAGTACAAAATAAACCTTTCAAATTAATTAATGTCTCAGATTTCTGGCAGAATTTATGCTGAGTCAAAAGATTATATCACACTCCAGAATCATGAACTTATAATCTACACTGCAACTCCAGTTCAGTATTGAGAGCACTGTCAGAGGTGCCATCTTTCTGATAAGGCATGAATCAAGTCAGTGTCTTCCCTTTCAGGTGGATGTAAGAGATCCCATTGCACAATTCAGAGAAGAACGGATGAATTATTCCCAGGTTGTGGCCAATATTCATCCTTCAAGCTACATTAAAACAGACTAATTATCATTATCCTATTTCTGTGAGGCCTTCCTGTTACAATTTGGCTGCAGCACTTTCGACATTTCAACCCTGGCTTCTCTTCATCATTGTTTCATTTGATGTAAATGCTTTCAGATGTCCTGACGTCATGGCAAGGACTGTATGCAAGGAAATTATTTCTTTTTCTCTGGAAAATTTTGAAACAAATGATAAATTGACTGAATAGCATCTTCTTTGCTTCAACTAATTTAAACTGAAAAAACTGGGCAGCATGGCAATTTGGGCTAAAGAGCCTGTTTTCATGTTGTAGACCTCTATGATTTCTATGACTCCAAAACTGGAAATGGGTTTTGAAGTTAACATTTTTGAGAAATGAAGTAATTGAGGAATTCATAGAGGATGAATTGATATGAATAAGTAATTTCTTACCTTGGTGTAGTGCCTTTTGCATCCACAGAATGTCATAGAAACAGGTGAATGTCATTTAGGTATCATTCCTGTTGCACCATTCATGTCAATCATGATGGATTTACATCTTATTTCTGCCTATTCACCGTATTTAATACAGGATTAATATAACTTCTTATAATCTTGGCTCAAAATTAAAATGCAGCAGAAAATTCAGTTTAATGAGATGATTAGAGTCCATCTGGTATGCAGGATTAATGATGTAGCCATGCCAAAGCGCACACTAGCTGAAGCCCAACTGGACTTCAAACAGATGCTGCAACTGGCTTTATCATTGGAAAATGTGGCAAATGGAGCATATGAGTTGCAGGATATTCCAATGGAAGTGGACAACTCTTGCCAATTGAGGGGATCACCATTTGAGTGGAGGCAATTACATAGCCTCACTCAGTATGTATCCTGATCAGCGGGAGTGGAGGTCAGCCTACAGCAATACTCCTAAACAAAGCCAAGTCTCAGCCAACAAGTTAAAAATGTTTCCAGGATCCTGGCTGGCAAGCCTTTGTAGGTGTTGCCAGTATGTGGATTCAAGACATCAAAAGCGCCCCACTAGACCTAAATTGAGAAAGACAACTTGTTGGCTGGTATCCAGGAGAGTATCCAAGAGAGTTCATACCCTGAAAGGTCCCCTACATCTGGGTTTGAACAGTTAAATTGCTTAGCAACTTCAAAATCAGAACTAATCAAAGTAAACGTTTGGTTAAATGTCCATCATTAATACCAGCACAGCTAAATCAGTGATTGCAAAACCAGTTTTTAATAAAATTCAGTGTGGATTCCAGCCCTTAAATTTGCACAAGATCTTAGCTAGGCCCAGAACTTATACCAGTGAAACTTTACAGATTAAAGATACGTTACAGCTGTACAAGACTTTGGAAGGCCAATTGCATACAATTCTGGTCCCCCTGTTATCGGAAGAATGCTATTAAATTGGAAAGGGGGCAAAAAGATTTACAAGGATGCTATTGAGACTGGAAGGTTTGAGTTATAAGGAGTGGCTGGGTAGGCTAGAACTTCGCTTTCTCTCGAACATAGGAGGCTGAGGGGTGACCTTATAGATGTTTATAAAATCATGACAGACATGGATAGGATGAATAACCAAGATCTTTTTACCAGGGTAGGGGAGAGCACAGGTTTAAGGTATGAGGGCAAAGATTTAAAAGGAACCTGATGGACAGTTTTTTCTGAAGCTGATCTAACCTACACTATTCCATGTACGTCCAGATGCTTGTCCAATGACGACCTAAATGTACTTAAAGTTGGCGAATCTACTACCGTTGCAGGCAAAGCATTCCATACCCTTACTAATCTCTGAGGAAAAAAACTACCTCTGATGTCTGTCCTATATCTATCACCCCTCAATTTAAAGCTATGCCCCCTTGTGCTCACCGTCACTATTCTTGAAAAAAGGATCTCCCTGTCCACCCTATCTAACCCTCTGATTATCTTGTGTGTCTCTATTAAGTCACCTCTCCACCTTCTCTCTAACGAAAACAGCCTCAAGTCCCTCAGCCTTTCCTTGTAAGACCTTCCCTCCATACCAGGCAACCTCCTAGTAAATCTCCTCTGTACCCTTTCCAAAGTTCCCACATTCTTCTTATAATGCGGTGACCAGAACTGTACACA
>NW_025191619.1:0-805 GCF_004010195.1 Chiloscyllium plagiosum
AGGTGTGATGGGGTCAGAGTGATAGTGACGCAGCGAGTTTGATGGGGTCAGAGTGATAGTGATGCAGTAAGTGAAATGGGGTTAGGGTGATAGTGACACAGCAAGTTTGATGGGGTCAGGGTGATAGTGACGCACTAAATGTGTGTTTGGGTCAGGGTGATAGTGCCGCAATAAGTCTGAGTGGATCAGGTTGATAGAGACGCAGTAAGGGTGAGGGGGTCAGGGTGATGGTGATGCAGCAGGTGTTAAGTGTGTCAGGGTGATAGTGACGCAGTAAGGGTGATGGGATCAGGGTGATAGTGACACACTAAGTGTGTGTTTGGGTCAGGGTGATAGTGCCGCAATAAGTCTGAGTGGATCACGTTGATAGAGACGCAGTAAGTGTGAGGGGGTCAGGGTGATGGTGATGCAGCAGGTGTTAAGTGTGTCAGGGTGATAGTGACGCAGTAAGTGTGAGGAGATCAGGGTGATAGTGACACAGTGTGATCGGGTCAGGAAGGTAGTGACACGTAAGAGTGAGGGGCTCAGGGTGATACTGACGCAGTGAGTGTGATGGGGTCAGGGTGCTATCGACGCAGTAAGTGTGAGGCGATCAGGGTGATAGTGATGCAGTAAGTGTGATGGGGTCAGAGTGATATTGACGAAGTAAGTGTGAGGCGGTCAGGGTGATAGTGATACAGTAAGTGTGATGGGATCAGGGTGATGATGATGCAGTAGGTGTGATGGGGTCAGGGTGATAGTGATGCAATAAGTGTGATGGGGTCAGGGTGATAGTGATGCAGTAAGTGTGATGAGGTCAGGGTGA
>NW_025191619.1:1657-3555 GCF_004010195.1 Chiloscyllium plagiosum
AGTGTATCAGGGTGATAGTGACGCAGTATGTGTGTTGGTATCAGGGTAATAGTGACGCAGTAGGTGTGATGGGTACAGAGTGATAGTGACGCAACAAGTGTGATGGGGTCAGTGTGATAGTGATGCAGTAAGTGTGAGGGGTTACGGTGATAGTGACACAGGAAGTGTAATGGGGTCAGGATGATAGTGACACACTAAGTGTGAGGTGATCATGCTGCTAATGACACAGTGAGTGTGATGGGATCAGAGTGATAGTGACGCAGCAAGTGTGATGGGTTCAGAGTGATTGTGACACAGCAAGTGTCATGGGGTCAGAGTGATATTGATGCAGTAAGTGTGATGGGGTCAGGGTGATAGTGATGCAGTCGGAGTGAGTGGTCAGGGTGATAGTGACGCAGTAAGTGTGTGGGGGTCAGGGTGATATTGACGCAGCAAGTGTGATGGGATCAGGGTGATAGTGACACAATAAGTGTGTGGGGGTCAGGGTGATATTGACGCAGCAAGTGTGATGGGATCAGGGTGATAGTGACGCAGTTAGTGTGATGGGGTCAGGGTGACAGTGACACAATAAGTGTGAGGTGGTCAGGGTGATAGTAACACAGTAAGTGTGATGGGGTCAGGATGATAGTGACACACTAAGTGTGAGGTGATCATGCTGCTAGTGACACAGTGAGTGTGATGGGGTCAGGGTGATAGTGATGCAGTAGGAGTGAGTGGTCAGGGTGATAGTGAAACAATAAGTGTGTGGGGGTCAGGGTGATATTGACGCTGCAAGTGTGATGGGATCAGGGTGATTGTGACACAGCAATTGTGATGGGGTCAGGGTGACAGTGACACACTAAGTGTGAGGTGATCATGCTGCTAGTGACACAGTGAGTGTGATGGGGTCAGAGTGATAGTGACGCAGCAAGTGTGATGGGTTCAGAGTGATTGTGACACAGCAAGTGGCATGGGGTCAGGGTGATAGTGATGCACTAAGGGTGATGAGTTCAGGGCGATATTGACGCAGTAAGTGTGAGGCGATCAGGGTGATAGTGAGGCAGTAAGTGTGATGTGGTCAGAGTGATATTGACGAAGTAAGTGTGATGCGATCAGGGTGATAATGATGCAGTAAGTGTGATGGGATCAAGGTGATAGTGACGTAGTAAGTGTGATGGGATCAGGGTGATAGTGATGCAGTAAGTGTGATGGGGTCAGGGAGATTGTAACACAGAAAGTGTGATGGGGTCAGAATGATAGTGACACACTAAGTGTGAGGTGGTCAGGGTGATTCTGATGCGATAAGTGTGATGGGGTCAGAGTGATAATGATGCAGTATGTGTGAGCGGGCCAGGGTGATAGTGATGCAGGAAGTGTGATGGGGTCAGGGTGATGATGATGCAGTAAGTGTGATGGGGTTAGGGTGATAGTGACACAGCAAGTGTGATAGGGTCAGGGTGATACTGACGCACTAAGTGTGCTTGGGTCAGGGTGATAGTGCCGCAGTAAGTCTGAGTGGATCAGGGTGATAGAGACGCAGTAAGTGTGAGGGGGTCAGGGTGATGGTGATGCAGCAGGTGTTATTGTGTCAGGGTGAGAGTGATGCAGTAAGTGTGGTGGGATTCGGTGATTGTGACACAGTGTGATCGGGTCAGGAAGATAGTGACACGTAAGTGTGAGGGACTGAGGGTGATAGTGATGCAGTGAGTGTGATGGGGTCAGTGTGATAGTGATGCAGTAAGTGTGATGGGGTCAGGGTGCTATTGACGCAGTAAGTGTGAGGGCATCAGGGTGGAAGTGATGCAGTAAGTGTGATGTGGTCCGGGTGAAAGTTACACAGTAAGTGTGATGGGGACAGGGTGATAGTGATGCAGTAAGTGTGAGGTGGGCCGGGTGATGGAGACGCAGTAAGTGTGATG
>NW_025191620.1:0-3555 GCF_004010195.1 Chiloscyllium plagiosum
TGAGAGAAGCAGGGGTGATATTTCCATTGTAGACTGAAATGCAAACAAGTAGCCATTGTCTCAACATTAGAAGGAGCAGATTTAGGACTGGATTGAGGAGGAATTTCTTGTGAATCTGTGGAATTCCTTGCCCAGTGAAGTAACTGAGGCTTCCTCGTTGAATGTTTTTAAAACTAAGGCAGATGTTTTTGCACATATATTTCCACATCAGGATGGTGAGTGGCTTGGGGTGAACTTGCAGTGGGGATATTCCCTTTATATTCTGTCTTTCTAGATGGAAGTGGTTGTGGGTTTGGAAGGTACTTGCTCGGGATCTTTGGTGAATTTCTGTAGTGAATCTGTAGAAAGTACACATTGGGCGGCACGGTTGCCCAGTGGTTAGCACTGCTGCCTCACAGCGCCAGAGACCTGGGTTCATATTCCCGCCTCAGGCGACTGACTGCGTGGAGTTTGCACATTCTCCCCGTGTCTGCGTGGGTTTCCTCCGGGTGCTCCAGTTTCTTCCCACAGTCCAAAGATGTGCAGGTCAGGTGAATTGGCCATGCTAAATTGTCCGTAGTGTTAGGTAAGGGGTCAATGTAGGGTTATGGGTGGGTTGCACTTCGGCGGGTTGGTGTGGACTTGTTGGGCCGAAGGGCCTGTTTCCACACTATAAAGTAATCTAATCTGAACAGTATAGGAATTATGGGTTATGGTGAGAATGTGGGTAAGTGGAGCTGTGGAAATGAAAAGAACAGAGACTTGAGATGGTCTATTTCTGATGCTGGTACTTAGTTTTTTGTCCATTTGTAAAATGCATTGATGCATTTACTGAGGAAATGTTCAGGCAGTGGTATCGTCCCTCGCTCCATTTCCAGAAATCACGTGACACCAGATTATTGTTAAACAGGTTTATTTGAAATCACAAGCTTTCACAGCGCTGCTCCTTTGACAGGTGAAGTGGAGCCACATCATGGTTCCATTGTCAGGGGGAGACAAGTGATGAGATAGGGGAATTGATCCTTCGCTCCTGGAGGACTGGTGACCCGGATGTTCCTTCTCCCTGTGCTGCTGCTCTGAGACTCAGGGCAGTTCCCCACAACTAAAGACTCGTGTTGCTGCTCTGCTGGGGCTGAGCTATCAGCTTCACCTGCTACTGCTGTCAACGATCCTGGAGCTACGGCTACAATGGAGCTGAGGAAGGAAGGATTTCTGACCAACTCTACCTGACAGGCAACAAATGAATTTCCAGTCACTTGCTGCAAACCTGAAAGAGTAACGGGACTTTGATGCTTTAAAGAAAACATCAAAGAAAACGGGCTTGTGCAGTGGCATGAGTACGCCACCACAGGGTGGTATTATCTCACTTTGAACACAAGAGGGACAGACACAGACAGTGACAAGAGTCATAAAGTCGTGGAGATGTCCAACACGAAAACAGACTCTTCAGCTCAACTCATTCATGCTGATAAGATATCCTAAATTAATCTAGTCCCATTTGCCCTGGCCTATATTCCTCTATACCCTTCCTATTCATACCCATCCAAATGTTTTTTTTAAATGCTGTAATTGTACCAATCTTCACATTCTATAACTTCCATGTCCTTCCCCACAGTAAACACTGATGCAAAATACTCATTTGGTATCTCCCTCATCTCTTGTGGTTCCATGCATAGGCTGTCTTGCTGATCTTTGAGGGGCTCTATTCTCTCCCTAGTTACCCTTTTTCTCATATACGGCATGGTGGCTCGGTGGTTAGCACTGCTACCTCACAGCACCTGAATCCCAGGTTTGATTCCAACCTCGGGCAACTGTCTGTGTGGATTTTGCACATTCCCCTCGTGTCTGCGTGGGTTTCCTCCGCCTGCTCCGGTTTCCTCCCACAGTCCAAACATAAGACCATAAGACATAGGAGCGGAAGTAAGGCCATTCGGCCCATCGAGTCCACTCTGCCATTCAATCATGGCTGATGGGCATTTCAACTCCACTTACCCGCATTCTCCAGGTCAAGTGAATTAGCCATGCTAAATTTCCCATAGGTTAGGTGCATTAGTCAGAGGGAAATGGGTCTGGGTGGGTTACTCTTCGGAGGGTTGGTGTGGACTTGTTGGGCTGAAGGGCCTGTTTCCGCACTGTAGGGAATCTAATCTACTTATAAACCTCCATTTTGCTCGTCATCAAGCATGCCCAATACCTCACAGCCTTGCCCTACACCCTAACAGGAATACAGAGGAACCTCGATTATCCGTATATTGGATTCTCTGGCAAGATCCCATGCTCAGCTAAACTATGTTATCCGGCATTCGTTTATCCAGAATTCAATTAACTGAATGAAATACTGCTTGCCCGTGTCCTTCAGATAATCGAGGTTCCTCTGTATACTGTCCCTGGACTTTCATAATCTCATTTTTGAAGGATTCCCATCTTCCAATTTTCCATTTACCTGCATGCATCCGCCCTCAATCAACTTTGACAGTTCTTGCCTAATACCATCAACATTAAATGTGTGGCACTGGAACAGTGCAGCAGGTCAGGCAGCATCTGAGGAGCAAAAGAGCCAAACGTTCAGGCATAAGCCCTACATCAGGAATCCTTCATCACATTCCTGATGAAGGGATTATGCCTGAAATATCGATTCTCCTGCTTCTCGGATGCTGCCTGATCTGCAGTGCTTGTCCAGCATCATACTTTTCAACTCTGACTCTCCAGCATCTGCCGTCCTACATTTTGGACCTTCAAAACTGGTCTTTTTCCAATTTAAAACTTTGACTTTTACATCCTGTCGAACCTTTTTCCATCACTAGTTTAAAACGAATAGACGTATAGTACCTGGCTCCATAGTGCTTTCCCACTGATACCGCAGTCACTCGCTTTGCTCCTTCTCTGGTAGGTGCACCCACATACTAAATCAGATCATTGTCTTGCATACACATAACAAATTCCTCTCCAGCTAAACATTTCACACTATGGCAGTCCTAGTCTATATTTGCTAAGTTAAAATTCCCCACCATTACCAACCTACTATTCTTACAGATCCACCTTACAAATTTTTTTCTCAATTTCCCACTGACAGTTGTGGGGGGAGGGGTCTATAGTACAATCCCAATAACGTGATCATCCCATTCTTATTTCTCAGTTCCACTCAAACAACTTCCCTGAACATATTCCCAGGAATATCCTCCCTAAGTACAGCCAGAATATTACCTCTTATCAAAAATGCCACTCCGCATCCTCTCTTGCCCCCCTTTCTATCCTTCCTATATCATATGTATCCTCAGAGATACTGATTCATCACTCTTTAATTAATTCATTCACTCAAACCTCCCTCCAGGATATGCCATGCTCCATTGCAGCCAGAGGTGAACACACAGACTCTCTCTTTCTCACACATGCGCACGCACGCACACACACACACACACAAATTCACATCAACATGATCACCATTCTCGCATCACTTTAAAAATAAGAGGGACAGACGGGGCAATGGTTAAGCTCATTTCAGTGGATTCACCTCCAAAATCAACACAGTGCCCATTTCACAGAGATACAGACACAGAGAGACATGCACACATAGAG
>NW_025191621.1:0-3555 GCF_004010195.1 Chiloscyllium plagiosum
AAGATGGGGAGGGTGGTATCAGATACAGCAGAGTTAGAGATGGTGGACTATGGTATCAAATACAGCAGAGTTAGAGATGGGGACGGTGGTATCAAATACATCAGAGTGAGACATTGGGAGGGTGGTATCAGATACAGCAGAGTGAGAGATGGGGAGGGTGGTATCAGATACAGCAGAGTGAGAGATGGGGACGGTGGTATCAGATACAGCAGAGTGAGAGATGGGGAGGGTTGTATCCGACACAGCAGAGCGAGAGATGGGGACAGTGGTATCAGATACAGCAGAGTGAGAGATGGGGAGGGTGGTGTCAGATACAGCAGAGCGAGAGATGGGGACGGTGGAGTCAGACACAGCAGAGCGAGAGATGGGGAAGGTGGTATCAGATAGAACAGAGCGAGAGATGGGGAGGGTGGCATCAGATAAAGCAGAGGGAGAGATGGGGAGGGTGGTATCACAGACAGCAGAGTGAGCGATGAGTAGAGTATCAGATATTGCAGAGTGAGAGATGGGGAGGGTGTTATCAGATACTGCAGAGTGACAGATCGGGAGGGTTGTAACAGATACAGCAGAGTTAGAGATGGGGAGCGTGGTATCAGATACAGCAGAGGGAGAGATGGGGAGTGTGGTATCAGAGACAGCAGAGTGAGTAATGAAGAAGGTGGTAGCAGATAAAGCAGAGTGAGGGATGGGGAAGGTGGTATCAGATACACCAGAGTGGGAGATGGGGAGGATGGTATCAGATACAGCAGAATGAGTGATGAAGAGGGTGGTAGCAGATAAAGCAGAGTTAGAGATTGGGGTGGTATCAGATACAGCAGAGTTAGAGATGGGGAGGGTGGTATCAGATACAGCAGAGTGAGAGATGGGGAGGATGGTTTAAGATACAGCAGAGTGAGAGATGGGTAGGGTGGTATCAGATAGGGCAGAGCAAGAGGTGGGGAGGGTGGCATCAGATACAGCAGAGGGAGAGATGTGGAGGTTGGCATCAGATACAGCAGAGTGAGAGATAGGGAGGGTGGTCTCAGATACAGCAGAGTGAGACAGGGTGAGGGTGGTATCAGATACAGCAGAATGAGAGATGGGAAGGGTGGTATCAGATACAGCAGCATGAGAGATCGGGAGGTTAGTATCAGATTCAGCAGAGTGAGAGATGGGGTGGGTGGTAACAGATACAGCAGAGAGCGAGATGGGGAGTGTGGTATCAGAGACAGCAGAGTGAGTGATGAAGAGGGTGGTATCAGATACAGCAGAGTAAGACATGGGGAGGTTGGCATCAGATACACCAGAGGGAGAGATGGGGAGGGTGGTATCAGAGACAGCAGAGTGACTGATGAGGAGGGTAGTATCAGATACAGCAGAGGGAGAGATGGGGAGGGTGGCATCAGATACAGCAGAGTGACAGATCGGGAGCGTTATAACAGGTACAGCAAAGGTAATGATGGGGAGGGTGGTATCAGATACAGGAGAGTGAGAGATGGGGATGGTGGAGTCAGACACAGCAGAGCGAGAGATGGGGAGGATGGTATCAGATAGAGCAGAGCGAGAGATAGGGAGGGTGGTATCAGTTACAGCAGAGTGAGAGATCGGGTGGGTAGTATCAGATACAGCAGAGGGAAAGATGGGGAGTGTGGTATCAGATACAGCAGAGGAAGAGATGGGGAGGGTGATATCTGATACAGCAGCGGAAGAGATGGGGAGGGTGGTATCAGATTCAGCAGAGTGAGAGATGGGGAGGGTGGTTTCAGATAGAGCAGAGGGAGAGGTGGGGAGGGTGGTATCAGAGGCAGTAGATTGAGTGATGAGAGTAGTATGAGAAACAGCAGAGGGCGAGATGGGGTGGGCGATAGCAGATACAGCAGAGTGACAGAACGGGAGAGTTATAACAGATACAGCAGAGTTAGAGATGGTGAGGGTGGTATCAGGTACACCAGACTGAGTGATGAAGAGAGTGGTATCAGATAAAGCAGAGTGAGACATGGGGAGGGTGGCATCAGATAAAGCAGAGTTAGAGATGCGGAGGGCAGTATCAGATAAATCAGAGGGAGAAATGGGGACGGTGGTATCATACAGCAGAGCGAGAGATTGGGAGTGTGGTATCAGATACAGCAGAGTGAGTGATGAAGAGGGTGGTATCAGATACAGCAGAGTGAGACATGGGGAGGGTAGCATCAGATACAGCAGAGTGAGTAATGAAGAAGGTGGTAGCAGATAAAGAAGAGTGAGAGACAGGGAGGGTGGTATCAGTGTCAGCAGAGTGAGAGATGGGGAGGGTGGCATCAGATAAAGCAGAGGGAGAGATGGGGAGGGTGGTATCACAGACAGCAGAGTGAGCGATGAGTAGAGTATCAGATATTGCAGAGTGAGAGATGGGGAGGGTGTTATCAGATACCGCAGAGTGACAGATCGGGAGGGTTGTAACAGATACAGCAGAGTTAGAGATGGGGAGCGTGGTATCAGATACAGCAGAGGGAGAGATGGGGAGTGTGGTATCAGAGACAGCAGAGTGAGTAATGAAGAAGGTGGTAGCAGATAAAGCAGAGTGAGGGATGGGGAGGGTGGTATCAGATACACCAGAGTGGGAGATAGGGAGGGTGGTATCAGATACAGCAGAGGGAGTGATGGGGAGGGTGGTATCAGTTACAGCAGAGGGAGAGACGTGGAGGTTGGCATCAGATACAGCAGAGTGAGAGATCGGGAGGGTGGTTATCAGATACAGCAGAGTGACAGATCGGGAGGGTTTTAACAGGTACAGCAGAGTTAGAGATGGGGAGGGTGGTATCAGAAACAGCAGAGGGAGAGATGGGGATGGTGGTGTCATACAGCAGAGTGAGAGATGGGGATGGTGGTATTAGTACAGCAGAGGGAGAGATGGTGAGGGTGGTATCAGATACAGCAGAATGAGTGATGAAGAGGGTGGTATCAGATACAGCAGAGTGAGACATGGGGAGGGTGGTATCAGATACAGCAGAGTGGCAGATCGGGAGGGTTTTAACAGATACAGCAGAGTGAGAGATGGGGAGGGTGATATCAGATACAGCAGAGTGAGAGATGGGGAGGGTGGTATCAGATACAGCAGAGCAACAGGTGAGGAGGGTGGTATAAGATACAACAGAGTGAGAGATCGGGAGGGTGGTCTCAGATACAGCAGAGTGAGACATGGTGAGGGTGGTATCAGATACAGCAGAATGAGAGATGGGGAGGGTGGTATCAGATACAGCAGAGCGAGAGATGGGGAGGGTGGCATCAGATACAGCAGAGGGAGAGACGTGGAGGTTGGCATCAGGTACAGCAGAGTGAGCAATGAGGAGGATGGTTATCAGATACAGCAGAGTGAGAGATGGGGAGGGTGGTATCAGATACAGCAGAGGGAGAGATGGGGAGTGTGGTATCAGAGACAGCAGAGTGATTTATGAAGAGGGTGGTATCAGATACAGCAGAGTGAGAGATGGGGAGGGTGGTGTCAGATACAGCAGAGGGTAAGATGGGGAGGGTGGTATCAGATACAGCAGAGGGAGAGACGTGGAGGTTGGCATCAGATACAGCAGAGTGAGAGAT
>NW_025191622.1:0-701 GCF_004010195.1 Chiloscyllium plagiosum
CGTATTTACCCTTCCCCTAATTGTAAAACCTACACTGTTGCATGTACCTATCTCTCTCCATAACCAATGTGAAAGTCACAGAATTGTGGTCACCATCACCAAAATGCTCACCCACGAACAAACCCATCACTTGCCCCGGTTCGTTACCGAGTACCAAATCTAATATGGCCTCCTCTCTGGTCCGACAATGTACATACTGAGTTAGAAAAGCGTCCTGGATGCACTGCACAAACACCGGCCCATCCAATCTACTTGATCTAAAGAGCTTTCACTCAATATTTGGGAAGTTGAAATCGCCCAAGACTACTAACCTGTGGCTTCTGTACTTTTCTAAAATCTGTTTCCCTATCTGTTTCTCCATATCTCTGCTGCTATTGGCGGGCCTA
This sequence comes from Chiloscyllium plagiosum, assembly GCF_004010195.1. Classification (NCBI taxonomy): domain Eukaryota; kingdom Metazoa; phylum Chordata; class Chondrichthyes; order Orectolobiformes; family Hemiscylliidae; genus Chiloscyllium; species Chiloscyllium plagiosum. The sequence continues at coordinate 387 of NW_025191622.1, forward strand.
TAGTGAACACCCAACAAGGTGGGTGGCACAGTGGTTAGCACTGCTGCCTCACAACGCGTGGAGACCCGGGGTCAATTCCCGCCTCAGGCGACTGACTGTGTGGAGTTTGCATGTTCTCCCCGTGTCTGCGTGGGTTTCATCCGGGTGCTCCGGTTTCCTCCCACTGTCCAAAGATGTGCCGGTCAGGTGAATTGGCCATGCTAAATTGCCCGTAGTGTTAAGTAAGGGGTAAATATAGGGGTATGGGTGGGTTGCGCTCCGGCGGATCGGTGTGGACTTGTTGGGCCGAAGGGCCTGTTTCCACACTGTAATGTA
>NW_025191622.1:1139-3555 GCF_004010195.1 Chiloscyllium plagiosum
TCCACAACGTTGCTGTGCCGCTCTCATTACTTGCTTCCATATCTATTTTGTGTCATCTCCAAACTGAGCAACAGTACATTGACTTATGTTGTACAGGTGATTAGTACATGTTGTCAACAGCTGTGGCACCAATATTGTTGGCTCCGGGAATCTGCAAGTTACAATTTACTATCATGGAGATGCCCTCATTACCTCGCCTCTCCATTTATTCCCCAATCCTCAACTAATACATACCCCCAACTGTGTTGGTTTATGCTTCTATGCTTGTGTAGTGCTATCGTATAAAACACCGTTCAGAATATTTTTAGAAATTCAGATATATTCCATTTACTGCATTCCCCTTTATGTATTGTGCTTGTTCCGATCTGAAAATACTTGTAAACGTGTTAGGTCTGATTTCGTCTGCACAAAGCTATGCGGAATCCATTTTAAACTGTAATGCATTTCTAATGCTCTGTTCTTCCAACTTTAATCATAGATTAACATTTTCCCAGTGGCAGATATGCTGTCAACCTGAGCTGAATTTGTCAGGCTGGACACTCAAAAGACGTGACCATTGTTGAATAAAGGTGTTGAGGAACAAATCAAAACGAAAGAGTATCCTATATCAGACAGACAACAGGGTTCAAGTGAATTTCTTGTCGGGACTTCAATAAAGTGCAGACCAGGAAGGAAAGAGGGGATATGAAATAATTTAATCTTCCAGGGCTGAAGATAATCCAAAGAGGGTCTACAAGTACATATCTGGCAAGAGAACAACGCAAGAAATATTACCTGAAAGATCAAGGAGGTGGACATTGCTTTTGAGCTCAGCAGATGGAAGAGGCATTAAACGAATTTTTCACGTCATTTTTTATTGTGGAGACAACGAGACCAAATGTTCACTCTCCATCTGTGAAGCGGACGATACCTTTTCCGAAACTATTTGACCAAGCATCAATAAATTGAGATTCGGTGATGCTTCTATCGGCTGGATTGCATTCGACTCTATCTGGCCTCATGCAACAAAGAGTCTACATGTTCTCAGGACTGGATTGTTCATACAACGAGCAGGCTTTGCCTTGTCGTACTGCAACATCGGAGGTCGAAGATGACTTTATAGAGATTCATAACATCAAGAGTGCTCTCGATAAGGCGAACAGCAAAGTTCGTTTTCCCTTGGATCCGGGAATCCAGACCTCATAAGATTTACACCGAATGACAAGACATCCTTTTCACACAGAGGATGGCTTGCACATGGAATCAACTGCTAGAGCAACTGGTACGTAGAGGTACTGCTACATTATTTTATAAGACATTTGGACGTTTAGACGAAGAGAAAGTGTTTAGAGGGATTCAAGCAAGGTGGAACAGCTCAGTTTGGGAAGTTTTTTCGCCAAGGATATGTTAGACTTAAGGAGGCTACAGAAATCATGGAAATACATACTGATAAACAGTTCATATTACAGGAAAATAATTGCTGGACTTCTCAGAAAATGTAAAAGGCGTATAAAACTCCAGACCCTGGACTGGTGTATTGTTATGAACGTGGTGTGAAAAAAAAAGATTTGAAAAGCTTGCAAGGACACAGAACAACCTGTTTTGACCAAGGGAACAATGTGGCATTTGTTCGAAACAGTCAGCAGAGCTGCATTGCCATCAGCTTAAATTATGAATCAAATCCGAAATCAAAATCAGGTGTGAACTTCACGTTTTTACAATATTAAAGCCAATGAAATAATCCGATGTTTTGGGGTATAAAGCAGGACATTTTCAACAGCCAATGTCGGTTATAAACATCAATTTCCTTCCCCAGCGTACTTTCAGGAAGTGAATCTCCCATGTTTTCCTGCTCTGGCCTAAAAGTGACTCCAGACGTAGAGACATTTGATAAATAATTAATGATCCCTGAAATGGCCAAGCAAGACACTCAATTTATCAAACTGCTCCAAGGTCTTAAAGGGTAAAACCTGACAGACCACTTGGCCCCAGCCTCAGTATCAGAACGACAATACAGTCCTGTTGACCCTACAGAGGCCTTCTTCCTAACATCTGAGAGCTGGTGGCAACATCTACAGAGCTTTCCCACAGACTGCACAGAAACATTGGGAAAGGAGCAGGTCATTCAGCACACTGAGCATCCTTCATTGCGCACCTTTCTTCATAAAGTGAGCTCCTGCTCACTGTGACGTGATGCCATCCCTCCTGCCTCAGGATCCTCTTTCTGCAAAATGCACCCTCCGTGAGTTCAGCTAAAACAGGAATGTAGTCCAGTCTGCAAGACGTGAACTTGAGCCTGAAAGTGGGATTTGTAATCTACATTTAGAAGGAACTTTATTTCAAATGGGGGGAGAATCCTGGAGAGAACTGGAATTCTGCGTCGGCATCAGGTGGTCAGTCAACGCGCGAGCTTTCTGGTGAAGAGCCTGGTGAAAGG
>NW_025191623.1:0-3555 GCF_004010195.1 Chiloscyllium plagiosum
GTAATATCATCACTCCATCAACACTGCACTGGAGTATCTCCACTCCATCAATATAGCACTGGAATACCATCACTCCATCAATACTGCCCTGGAATATCATCATTCCATCAATACTGCACTGGAAGATCATCACTCCATCAATACTGCTCTGGAATATCATCATTCCATCAATACTGCACTGGAATATCATCCTCCATCACCACTGCACTGGATTATCATCACTCCATCACCGTTGCACTGGGGTATCTCCACTCCATGAGTATAGAACTAGAATATCATCACTCCATCAATACTGCACTGGAATATCACGATTCCACCAATACTGCTCTGGAATGTCAACACTCCATCAATGCTGCACTGGAATATCATCACACCATCAACACTGCACTGGAATATCACCATTCCATCAATGCTGCACTGGTATATCATCACTGCTTCAATTCTGCACTGGGATATCATCACTGCTTCAATTCTGCACTGGTATATCATCACTTCATCAATACTGCACTGGAATATCATTTTCCATCAATACAGCACTGAATTATCATCACTCCATCAACACTGCACTGGAATATCATCATTCCACCAACACTGCACTGGAGTATCTCCACTCCATCAATACAGCACTGGAATACCATTATTCCATAAATGTTGCATTGGAATATCATCATTCCATCAATACTACTCTGGATAATCAACACTCCATCAGTGCTGCAATGGAATATCATCACTCCATCAATTCTGCACTGGAATATCATCACTCCATCAATACTGCTCTGGAATATCATCACTCAATCAATTCTGCATTGGAATATCGTCACTCCATCAATGCTGCACTGGATTATCATCACTCCATCACTGGAATACTATCATTCCATCAATAGAGCACTGGAATATCATCATTACATCAATACTGCACTGAAATATCATCCTCCATCAATACTGCACTGAATATCATCTTCCATCACCACTGCATGGATTATCATCACTCCATCAACACTGCACTGGAATATCATCACTCCATCAACACTGCACTGGAATATCATCACTCCATCACCATTGCACTGGAGTATCTCCACTCCATCAATACTGCACTGGAATACCATCACTCCATAAATGTTACACTGGAATATCATCATTCCATCAATACTGCACTGGAATATCATCACTCAATCAATGCTGCACTAGAATATCATCACTCCATCAATGCTGCACTGGAATATCAACACTCCATCAATGCTGCACTGGAATATCATCAATCCATCAATACTGCACTGGAATATCATCAATCCATCAATACTGCACTGTAATATCATCACTCCATCAATGCTGCACTGGAATATCATCACTCAATCAACACTGCACTGGAATATCATCACTCAATCAACACTGCTCTGGAATATCATCACTCAATCAACACTGCTCTGGAGTATCATCCTCTATCAATGCTGCACTGGAAGATTATCACTCCATCACCACTGCACTGGATTGTCATCACTCCATAAATATCAATTCTGCAGTGGAATATCAACACTCCATCAATACTGCACTGAACTATTATCACTAAAAGAAAAACACTGCCCTGGAATATCATCACTCCATCAATGCTGCACTGGAATATCATCAGTCCATCAATGCTGTACTGGAATATCAACACTCCATCAATGCTGCACTGGAATATCATCACTCAATCAACGCTGCACTGGTATATCATCACTCCATCAATACTGCACTAGAATATCATCACTCGATCAATACTGCACTGAATATCATCCTCCATCACCACTGCACTGGATTATCACCACTCCATCAACACTACACGGGAATATCATCAATCCATCAATACTGCACTGGAAAATCATCAGTCCATCAATGCTGCACTGGTATATCATCACGCCATCAATGCTGCACTGGTATATCATCACTCGATCAATACTGCTCTGGAATATCATCAGTCCATCAATGCTGCACTGGTATATCATCACGCCATCAATGCTGCACTGGTATATCATCACTCGATCAATACTGCTCTGGAATATCATCCTCCATCAATACTGCACTGAATATCATCCTCCATCACCACTGCTCGAGAATATCATCAATCCATCAACACTGCACTGGAGTATCTCCACTCCATCAATATAGCACTGAAATACCATCACTCCATCAATACTGCTCTGGAATATCATCATTCCATCAATACTGCCCTGGAATATCATCATTCCATCAATGCTGCACTGGAATATCAACACTCCATCAATGCTGCACTGGAATATCAACACTCCATTATTACTGCACTGGAATATCATCACTCCATCAATGCTGCACTGTAATATCAACACTCCATCAATACTGCACTGTAATATCATCACTCCATCAATGCTGCACTGAAATATCATCACTCAATCAACACTGCACAGGAATATCATCAGTCCATCAATACTGCACTGTAATATCATCACTCCATCAACACTGCACTGGAATATCATCACTCAATCAACACTGCACTGGAATATCATCACTCAATCAACACTGCTCTGGAATATCATCACTCCATCAATGCTGCACTGGAATATCAACACTCCATCAATACTGCACTGGAATATCATCAGTCCATCAATACTGCACTGTAATATCATCACTCCATCAATGCTGCACTGAAATATCATCACTCAATCAACACTGCACTGGAATATGATCAGTCCATCAATAATGCACTGTAATATCATCACTCCATCAACACTGCACTGGAATATCATCACTCAATCAACACTGCACTGGAACATCATCACTCAATCAACACTGCTCTGGAATATCATCCTCCATCAATGCTGCACTGGAAGATTATCACTCCATCATCACTGCACTGGATTGTCATCACTCCATCAAATTCAATTCTGCAGTGGAATATCAACACTCCATCAATACTGCACTGAACTATTATCACTAAATCAACACTGCCCTGGAATATCATCACTCCATCAATGCTGCACTGGATTATCATCACACCATCACTACAGCACTGGAGTACTATCATTCCATCACTACTGCACTGGAATATCATCAGTCCATCAATGCTGCACTGGTATATCATCACGCCATCAATGCTGCACTGGTATATCATCACTCGATCAATACTGCTCTGGAATATCATCACTCTGTCAATGCTGTTCTGGAATATCATCACTCCATCAATTCTGCATTGGAATATCATCCTCAATCAATACTGCACTGGAATATTATCATTCCATCACTATTGCACTGGAATATCAACACTCCATTAGTACTGCTCTGGACTATCATCACTGAATCAACGCTGCACCGGAATATCATTATTGCATGAATACTGCTCTGGAATTTCATCCTCCATCAATGCTGCACTGGAATATTATCATTCCATTACCGCTGCACTGGATTAGCATCACTCCATCAATATCAACTCTACCGTGGAATATTCAACACTCCATCAATACTGCACTGGACTATCATCACTAAATCAATACTGCCCTGGAATATCATCCATCAATAGAACACTGGAATATCATCATTCCATCA
>NW_025191624.1:0-3556 GCF_004010195.1 Chiloscyllium plagiosum
AATCACATATCTCAGGCTTTAAGCGATCTGATTGCTGTATGTGACATGGAGAAACAGCTGAACACAGTTGATACGACAAAGTCAATCGATCCTGACCCCATTCCTGCAATAGGACTGAAGCATTGTGCTGCACAACAAGCCGTGTGCCTGGGGAAGCTGTTTCATTCCAGCTCCAACTCTGACATCTCCCTGGCAATGTGAAAATTTACTCAGCTATGTCCAATCCCATAACAAGGGAATAACTACAGTCTGACCATTTACCACGCACTGAGTCCCGTCCCGATAGTCACATTGGTGGGAGTTCTTTTTGTCAGAGCTGTCAAACAGCTCAGAAATAATCTGCTCAGTGTGGTTTCAGATAGCTCCCCATGTGGAGATGGTGCTGTTGTGGAAAAAGTCACTGGATTATTAATCCAGACCAGGCTAATGGTCTTGCAGCTGGTGGACGTTATAATTAATAAAATATCGAGATGTAAAACCTGGAGTCATTAACAGTGACTTTGAAGCCAATGTCGTTTGTAAAAACCAATTTCCTTCCTCAATGTAGTTTCAGGAAGTGAATCTCCTGTACTTTCCTGGTCTGGCCTAAACGTGACTCCAGACACACAGACATGTGATAAACTCTTCAATGGTCTCGGAAACGGCCAAGCAAGATACTCTACTGTATCAAACTGTTCTGGGGTCTTACAGGATAAAACAGATCACCCGACTCCATCCTCACTACTGGAACGGGAAATACTACCGTATTGACCCTGCAGAGATTTCCTTCCTAACACCTGAGAGCAGGTGGCAACATTTACAGAGCTTTCCCACAGAATTCACTGAAACATCGGGAAATGAGTAGGTCATTCAACACACTGAGCATCCTCCATTCTAGTTCATGGTTAAAATCTCCTCAATTCAGTTTTCCCCACACAGTGTTCATATCCTTTAGTATGTTTGAACATCGGAACATATAAAATAGGAACTACTGTATTCCCTTTGGTCCATAAATTTTGATCCTCCATTCAATATACTGGCAGTTATCCAATAAGGTGTATTTATTAAACGCAATTTCACACAAACAGTGACCCCAGACTGAAACTGAACCCAGATCTCTGGTGCTGGGAGGCAGCAGTGCTAACCACTGAGCTACCCACTGTGGGCAACGCAACTTGCCTGCACAATTCAATATTCGAGATATGGCAAAACAGTAGGGAGATTCCATAAGCCCCAAAACGTTTCATTAAGCAACAGGAGGAGGACATTGAGATCGTGAGCGGCTTGGTCAGGTACAGGCGCAGGACATGCTAGCCATCGGGACTATAGTGTAGGAACATCAGGAGGACATTCAGCCCATCGTGTGTGTCATGCAGGAACAGAATGAGTCCAATCAGCCACCCATGCCCCTTACACAGCAATTGGAGCAGATCTTTTACAGCCACGTGTCTATTTCACGGGAACTAAAATGGACTGTCGAGGTTATGGAAAGGGAAGAACTTAGAATAACCAACTTCACTCGGGAATGGAAAGGTATGAGCAAACGATTGGGACTGAAGACAAATTGTTCGAATATGTTATTAAGGAATGAACAACAGGAGACTTTGACAGTCAAACCACAATCCATTAAAGTCAACATGATTTTATTAAGGATAAATCATGTTTGAATGATTTTCTATTTTTTAAAAAGTAAGATAAACAAGTTGAATAACGGGGATCTGAAAGATGTATTATATCTGGACTTCAACAAGGCAATGCATAACATGCTTGACTAAAGATTAATATGCAATACAAGAGCACACGGGGTTAGAACAATTTATTTGCTTGGAGAGAAAATTGGCTAACCAATAAAAAACATGATATGGAGGTGGTAGCTGTGGACTGGGTTGAGTAAGGTCAATAATTACATGGCACCAGGTTATAGTCTGACGGGTTTATTTGAAAACACAAGCTTTCATTGTCCTGCTCCTTTGTCAGGTGTTAGAGAGAGAAGTCCTGATGCACAAAATTTATAAGGAACAGATGAAAGGGTTGTACAACACATGCACATGAATTGAACACATCTGAGATAGCTGCTAAATCTTTAATTGGTTAGAATGGAGATGCAAGTATTGATTGATGAATATGCAAATCCAAGAGTTCCTTTCAAGTCCTACCTGGAGATACCTTCAGGTATTATCGATGTAAAGGAGGTGATCCCTCCTGTTAGACAACGTATTTTAGGCAAGCGATCTTGTTTGGAGTCTGTATGTGTCTTCACCTGGAATTAGTTTGGGTTTATTTCCAAAGTAGGAACTCATAAAATATCTCATTGACTGACTCTCTACAAATTGTAAATATTTTTGAGAAAATATAATGCATCTGGAAATACAAACCGGCAAATGAAAATCCATCTTACAGATTAGATGAGTGTGTGTGTGTGTTTGCGCGCACGTGCATGGGTGTTTGAAAACAAGGTGGAGTGTCTGAGGGAGGGAGAGAGAGAGATTGTGTTTGTGAGAGAGTGAGGGGGAGTATGTGTGTCTTTGTGTCTTTGGGAGGGAGAGAGAGGGTATGCGTGTGTGTGAGAGAGGGGAGAGTGTGTGTGTGCATGTGAGCGAGGGGAAGTGTGTTTGTATGCGGGGAGGAGAGGGTGAATTTGCATGGGACTATTTATAGGGGACAGGGAAATGATGTGTGTCTCCTTGTTAAAACACGGGCAGATTTGGCAGATCCCTTTCCCCACACACACTGTGGGGTTTCATGTTGCAGACCCAGATGCTGTAACTACAGTCTCCATGCTCCATCCAGAGTTGGTTCAGCAAATCCTCAGGTGTCCCTGAATGTATTTTGCAGCTCACAACACAACTTCCAGCAAACCATTCCCATCACCTCCACTAAGCTTTCCATAACAGGAGTCAGTCAGAACCCTCTCAACTCCAAGTTAGAGACCTGTGCCTTGACAATAATTCTCGATGGGTTTCCTTATGTTATCGACCGCACAATCATCTGAGAGGAACAAACACAGGCTTTCAGTGGTCATGCACAGACCAAGTTTCAAAGACGTGTCTCAAAACTCCTGGACCCCCTTTCCAACTTGGAGCAACAGCCTGCCACATACCATTGTCTTGTTTCTGAGCTTCACAATACCAGCACTCGATACACTCGGGAGCCAAAAAACAACACCAGGGAAAACAAATAATTAATTAACTGATAACATGTTGTGAAAATATGGATAAGGAGACAGGGGAGTGGGAGTAACTGGAGAAGTGAGACAATGGTGTGTCCCATCACATAAATGAGAGCATTCAATAAAATTATTGCCAGATCAGTTGAAATGGTTAGTTACATCAAATTGTGAATCTGCCTCACAGAACCATCCCAGACACCAGAAACTGGGACAAGTGACCAGCCAGAATGGAGAGCTATGCATACCATACTAGTGGACTACTCTATAAACGGGACTACCTGCCCATCATGGGGACCATTGCAAACCTTTGCCAGTAGATTGCTAATATACTCGCATTACAAAAATGTCTTGCACGGGAAAGTTTGTAACCCATGCAGTGAGTGATGGTAGATGGGCTCCCACAAATGT
>NW_025191625.1:0-3556 GCF_004010195.1 Chiloscyllium plagiosum
TGTACACTGAACATTATACACTGAACATTGTACGCTGAACAGTGCACTCTGAACATTGCACAATAAACATTGCACACTAAATATTGTACACTGAACATTGTACATTGAACATTGCATACTGAACATTACACATTGAACATTGTACACTGACCGTACACTGAATATTACACACTGAACATTGCACACTGAACTTTACACTGAACACTGTACACTGAACATTACACTGAACATTTCACACTGAACATTGTACACTGAACCTTGCACACAGAATATTGCACATTGAACATTGTACACTGAATATTACACACTGAACATTGCACATTAAAAGTTGTACACTGAACATTATACACTGAACATTGTACACTGAACAGTGCACACTGAACATTGCACAATAAACATTGCACACTGAACATTGTACATTGAACATTACATACTGAACATTACACACCGAACATTGTACACTGACCATTGTACACTGAATATTACACACTGAACATTGCGCACTGAATATTATACATGGAACATTACACACTGAACATTGTACACTGAACTTTACACTGAACACTGTACACTGAACATTGTACACTGAACATTTCACACTGTACACTGAACCTTGTACACTGAACATTGCACACAGAATATTGCACACTGAACATTGTACACTGAACATTGCACACTGACCATTGTACACTGAATATTACACACTGAACATTGCACATTAAAAGTTGTACACTGAACATTGTACACTGAACAGTGCACACTGAACATTGCACAATAAACATTGCACACTGCACATTGGACCCTGAACATTGCACACTGAACATTACACTGAACATTGAACACTGAACATTACACACTGAACGTTGCACTCTGCACATTGAACACTGAACACTAAATATTGCACACTGAACATTGTACACTGAACATCGCACACTGAACCTTACACACTGAACATTGTAGACTGAACATTGTACACTGTACATTTTACACTGAACACTGAACATTGCACACTGAACATTACACAATGAACATCGTACATTGAACATTACACACTGAACATTGTACACTGAACATTGTACACTGAACATCGCACACTGAATCTTACACACTGAACATTGTAGACTGAACATTGTACACTGTACATTTTACATTGAACACTAAACATTGCACTCGGAACATTGTACACTGAACATTGCCCACAGAACATTGTACACTGAACATCGCACACTGAACATTACAAACTGAACATTGTACACTGAACATTGTACACACTGAACATTACACACTGAACATTGCAGAGTGAACATTGTACAGTGAACATTGCACACTGAAAGTTGTACACTGAACATTGCACACTGAACATTGCAGAGTGAACATTGTACAGTGAACATTGCACACTGAACATTGTACCCTGAACATTGCACACTGAACATTGTACACGGAACAGTGTACACTGAACATTACACACTGAACATTGCACACTGAACATTGTACACGGAACAGTGTACACTGAACATTACACACAGAACATTGCACACTGAACATTGTAGACTGAATTTTGCACACAAAACATTGTACACTGAACATTGTTCACTGAAGATTGCACACTGACCATTGTACTCTGAACATTACAAACTGAACATTGCACACTGAAAGTTGTACACTGAACATTGCACACTAAACATTGCATATTGCACATTGGACACTGAACATTGCACACTGGACGTTGCACACTGACCATTGTCCACTGTACATTGCACACTGAGCATTTTACACTGAACACTGAACATTGCACACTGAATATTGTACACTGAACATTGCACACGGAACAATGTACACTGAACATTACACACTGATCATTGTACACTGAGCATTGCACACTCAACATTGTTCACAGAACATTGCAAACAGAACATTGTACACTGAACATTACACACTGAAAGTTGTACACTGAATATTGTACACTGAACATTGCACACTGAACAGTGCACACTGAACATTGTACACTGAACATTGAACACTGAACATTGCACACTGAACACTGTACACTGAACATCGTACCCTGAACATTGTACACTGAACATTGCACACTGAACACTGAATATTGCACACAGAACAATGGACACTGAATATTGCACAGTGAACATTGAACACTGAACATTACACTGGACATTGTACACAGACCCTTACACTGAACATTTCACACTGAACTTTACACACTGAACATTGTACACTGAACATTGCACACTCAACATTGTACACTGAACATTGAACACTAAACATTGCACACTGCACATTGGACACTGAACATTACATTGAACATTGCACAATGAACATTGCACACTGCACGTTGTACACTGAACATTGCACACTGAACATTGCACACTGATCAATGTACACTGAATATTTCACACTGAATATTGTACACTGAACAATATACACTGAACATTGCACACTGAACATTGCACACTGAACATTGCACACCAACATTGCACACTGGTCTATGTACACTGAACATTACACACTGAATATTGTACACTGAACAATATACACTGAACATTGCACACTGAACATTGTACACTAAATATTGTACACTGAACATTGTATATTGAACATTGTACACTGTACATTTTACAATGAACACTGAACATTGCACTCTGAACATTGTACAGTGAACATTGCACACTGAACATTACACACTGAACATTACACACTGAACATTGTACACTGAACATGGTACACTGAACATTGTACATGGAACATTGCATACTCAACATTGTACACTGAACATTGAACACTAAACCTTGCACACTGCACATTGGACACTGAACATTACATTGAACATTGCACTATGAACATTGCACACTGCACATTGTACACTGAACATTACACACAGAACATTGTACACTGAACATTAGAGACAACATTACACACTGAATATTGTACACTGAACATTGTACACGGAACATTGTCCACTGAACATTGCATCCTGAATATTGTACACTGAACATTGTACACTGAACATTGCACACTGAACATTGTACACTAAACATTGCACATTGCAAATTGGACACTGAACATTGTATACTGACCATTGTACACCGAACATTGCACAATGAACATTGTACACTGAACCTTGTACACTGTACATTGCACACAGAACATTGTCCACTGAACATTGTTCACTGAAGATTGCACACTGAACATTACACACTAAAAGTTGTACACTGAACATTGAACACTAAACATTGCACACTGCACACTGGGCCCTGACCATTACATTGAACATTGCACTATGAACATTGCACACTGAACATTGCACACGAACATTGCACACTGGTCTATGTACACTGAACATTACACACTGAATATTGTACACAGAACAATATACACTGAACATTGCACACTGAACATTGTACACTGAACATTGCATATTGGACATTGCATACTGAACATTACACACTGAACATTACACACTGAACATTGCACAGTGAACAATGTACACTGAACATTGTACAAGGAACATTGCATACTCAAAATTGTACACTGAACATTG
>NW_025191626.1:0-1964 GCF_004010195.1 Chiloscyllium plagiosum
ATCCCCACATCATGTGACATTTGAGCTGAAGACCAGTTCCCGTTTCCTCCATTGTAGTCTTCACAATAATTTAAAACTTATTGTTGGTTGAGCTAAAGAACAAATGGATATAATCAAATTGTTTTCTTGTACACCAAAAAAACAAATGCAAAGCAATTTTATCATGAAAATTATATCACTCTGAATGTTATCATTTCACACACAATAAATGTATGTATTGAATTGAAATGTCATCATAGCTGTAGAAGTGTTTTCACCTGACAGGGAATAGAGACTCTGGAAGTAGACTGAGTTCGGGCACGTGGAAGATGTTGACTCATGCAGCAACCAGTTAATGAAGGGATCATTCCCCGAGGCCAATCTCGGAAGGGAGATCCATGACACACTGTAACATATACAATAAAAATCAGCATTTTTATGGACTTTCTGCATCACAATGGCCACATGCATTGTAGTTACAGCCCTCTCCTCCTCACCCAATTCAAACACTTAATCGTAGATGGACATTCTAATGGACCAGGTGATTGTGGAGGGCTCGATCGTAACACAGAATTTATAGCAATTATACAGAATTATGTAGAATTATCCAGAATTTTAGCTATAAATTCTGTGTTACAATCGAGCCCTCCACAATCACCTGATGAAGGAACGTCGCTCCTAAAGCTAGTGTGCTTCCATTTAAACCTGTTGGACTATAACCTGGTGTTGTGTGATTTTTAGCATTTTTATGGACTTTCTGCATCACAATGGCCACACGCAATGTGGTTACAACCTCTGCTCCTCATCCAGACATCCAATTCAAACACATAATCGCAGATGGACATTCTAATAGACATTCTTAAATTCCTTTCATCTCGTGTTGTTTAACAGCTACTATAATCCCCAGACATTGGGATCTTTCCACACTTCTTATTAATTCAGATTTCAAAGTTTTTCCTGCACTCCCTCGGGCCTCTCAGGATTCCTTATCAGTTGGGACATTTTGAATTCTGCTATTCATTATATTGAATTTTATCAAAGTCAATTACTCCTCATATTGTTCACTGTCCTAATTATATATGTACAAAGAAATACAAAAGACAGTTAGTTTTGACTTACTTGCTATAAGATTATTATATGACTTGTGTTATAATGTTTGTTACATTGTGTAAAATTATACAGCTAATCTTACTGTCAGGACTTTATAATTAATGGGCAGTCAACATCATACCTTGAAGTTCATTCCTAAAACTAGTTAACTGCACAACTAAGTCGAAATGTTTTTCTATAATGTTTTTCAAAGGCATTGTTTACATGTATCTAATTATGTTACAAATTACCCCTATTATTCTCAAGAATCTGTAATTAGAACCTTTGTTTAATATTCTGAGTAACTTTAAAATAATAACTATTTCTGACAAACGAACTCTTCTGTTGTCGCGATAGTTGATTAGAAATCTCATATAGCTGCCCGTCATATGTAAAAATGAACAGTATTTGTTGGAGTGTAATGGGCGGCACGGTGGCACAATGGTTCGCACTACTGCCTCACAGCACCAGAGATGCGGCTTCATTTCCCGCCTCAGGCAACTGACTGTGTGGAATTTGCACATTCTCCCCGTGTCTGCGTGGATTTCATCCCACAGTCCAAAGATGTGCAGGCTAGGTGAAATGACCATGCTAAATTGCCCGTAGTGTTAGGGGCAGGGGTAAATGTAGGGAAATGGGTCTGGGTGGGTTGCGCTTTGGCGGATCTGTGTAGACTTGTTGGGCCGAAGGTAAGTAAGTAATCTAATCTCAAAAAAACAGACGTCCCTTAATATGTAAGGCCGAATATTAATCCAATAAGTGGGCGGCACGGTGGCACAGTGGTTAGCACTGCTGCCTCACAGCGCCAGAGACCCGGGTTCAATTCCCGACTCAGGCGACTGACTGTGTGGAGTTTGCACGTTCTCCCCGTGTCTGCGTGGGTTTCCTCCGGGTGC
>NW_025191626.1:2431-3556 GCF_004010195.1 Chiloscyllium plagiosum
TTTAATTCATGCAATTTTTCATCTCATCAATATTTAGACATTTGAGTCAGAATTATAAAGAAAATAAGTCAATAAGGAAGATTTATTTTCACAGAAACGTACAGTCAACAGCATTTGATGGGGATCTGTTGACAATGTAATGAGCCACAATTACATTTTTATCATATGTTTTGGATTGGAAAACTATCAGAAAAAAAAATCCTACATTCAGGACTTGCTTCATCTCGATACATGTTACGCGTAGTATCCTCAGTCATAAGAAATAAGGTGTCATCGTGGATCTGGAAAGATGTAATGTGTAAATTATAATAAGGTTTCTCTTACATATCTTTGGATCTGGTGAGAGTGTGATGTTTGCTGTAATTATTCATCCTGAGAACAATAAGGCACGTACAAAGTGTTTTTCACCGAACAGTAATTAGGTGGTCTTGAAGACAATTACGAGTACTTTGATTTCAATATTGTTGAGCTGATTTCCATGATCTGGCAAATGTTTCAGAACATTTTTCCAAAATTCTGGATTCTAAGCATTCAATGGGTTTCGTGTAAACACCCTTCACTTGTCGTCATCCACAAGCGAGGTGTATAAAGCTCAGGCACTGGCTGCAAGTCAAGGTGCCAGGAAGTTTGCTTCAACATCTCCAAAACACAGCTCTCGGGCTGGTTGTAACTGGATCTCCCGAACCTTTTGTGACCTCTTTGACCTGGCTTTCCACTGTTTTCTGGAGCTGGTTATTTTATCTACTGTTTCCTTTACTTTGACCTTTTTAGCTCTGATTTTCCCAGCTGTAGGAATATTTAGAATGTTCAATTATGGGCGACAGGTCACTTGACCTTAGTGGACAGATAAAATATGGTTCACTTATGGTTGTAACAACGAATTTTAGAATGAATCTTTGCATTTTAACAAATAAAATGTTTCAATATTTTTCAGCGGTTTATAATGACATTGATTAGATAGTCAATAAGAGAGGAGAAAGTGAGGTCTGCAGATGCTGGAGATCAGAGATGGAAATGTGTTGCTGGAAAAGCGCAGCAGGTCAGGCAGCATCTAGGGAACAGGAGAATCGACGTTTCGGGCATTAGCCCTACTTCAGGAATTCCTGAAGAAGGGCTAATGCCCGA
>NW_025191627.1:0-3556 GCF_004010195.1 Chiloscyllium plagiosum
GATAGAGGAGATGAATGTGTGGCTTAAGCGCTGTACAGGGCAGAAGGATTGACGTTTTTCGATTATGTCGATCTACTCTGGAGGAAGGATTGTACCTGCATTGGAAGGGGACTAACCTCCAGGCAGAGAGATTTACTAATGCTGCTGGGGAGGCATTGAACGAGTGAGGGGTTGGGGAGTAAACTCAAAGAGCCTGTGAGAAAAGAGGATTGGCTGAGGCTGGCAGCATTCAGAGGTCAGACTGTGAAGATAAGCAAGATCCAGCCATAGAATGAGGTTGGACCTATCAGTTACACTGCATTACTTTCAGTACAAGAGGCCCGACAGGGAAGGCAGATGAGCTTAGGGTATGGTTTTATATATTGCACTAGGATATTACAGCAATTACAGAGGCATGACTCTGGGATGGCTCGGATTAGCAGCTCCGTGTTGCAGGGTGTAGATGCTATAGCAAGGAGAGAAAGGGAGAAACAGAGAAGGGGGAGGGGCGTTTGTGTTTCGGGAGAACATGACGGCTGGACTTTGGAGGAAATTCCTGGGAGTATATCCAGGCAAGTTATTTGGGTGATGCTAAGGAATAAGAAAGGGATGATCACCTTATTGGGATTGTACTAAGATCCCCCTTCAATAGTCGGCAGGAAATTGAGACTGAAATTGCTGGAAAGGCACAGCAGGTCAGAAAGCATCCAAGGAACAGGAGAATCGACGTTTCGGGATAAGCCCTTCTTCAGGGAATTGAGACGCAAATTTACCGGGAGATCTCAGTTATCTGTAAGCAAAATGTAAGGGTTTTTTACTTTACAGACACAGACTCAGAGTGCTGTAGTGTTAAAGGTTTAGATGGAAAGGTATTATTTCAGTATGTACAAGAAAAACTTTTCTTTTTCTTTAATCATTCACAGGATGAGGGTGTCAATGGCTGGGCCAGCATTTATTGCCGGTTCTGAAATAATCAGAGGGCAGTTGAGAGACAACCACATTGCTGTGGGTCTGGAGTCACATGTAGGCCAGACCAGGTAAGGATGGCAGATTCCTTCCCTGAAGGACATTAGTGAACCAGATGCTTTTTTCCCAACAATCGACTACGGATTCATTATCGTCATTCAATTCTTAATTCCAGATATTTGTTAAATTCAAATTCTAACATCTGCCGTGGTGGAATTCAAATCCATGTCCCCAGATTTTTATCTGGGACTCTGGATTAACTGGCTAGCAATAATATCACTAGGTCATCACCGCCGCTTCTCTTGGGAAATTAGGCAGGGTGAGTGACTGAGGTATCAGTGGGGCAGCACATCAGCATCAAATATCCCACAGTATTGTGGCTCAGTAGTTAGCGCTGCTTCCTCAGCACCAGGGACCTGGGTTTGATTCCAGCCTTGCGTGACTGTTTATGCGGAGCTTGCACATTCTCCCCAGTGTCTGTGAGGGTTTCCTTCGGGTGCTGCAGTTTGCTCACACAGACCAAAGATGTGCAGCTTCAGCGGATTAACCATGTTAAATTTCCAAACGTGTCCAGATGCTGTAGATGAGATGTTGGGATGTGCAGGAAAATCTCTGCCTGATGTGAAAAGATCCTTTGTGGCCTTGGACAGAGGCTGGAGGCAGAAGTATGGGCGCAGATTTTTCATTTTCGGTGGCGGCAAGAGAGGGTGCTGAATGTGGAGGGCAGATGGCGCGGACCTAAAAATGGAGTCGCAGAGGGATTTGACTCTGTGGTGGGGAGATATGTGTCGGGAGGGAAATATATCACAGGTGCTGGTGTCTGACAGTCGTAGTGGACATGGCTGAGGTTAACGCACTGTATCTGGAGATTAGTGGGATGGCAGGTAAAGACAATGGGGTTATATTCTTGTTGTATTTGAAGGGGTAATGTGAAGGCGGAGGTGCGGCAAGTGGAGGGTCTGCCTTGGAGGGCATTGTTGATGAGGTGGGTGGAAAATTCGTATCCATGAAGTAGGAAGCTTTTTTGGGATGTCCTGGAGTGGATTTGCTCCTCCTGGTTGCAGGCATGGTGGAGGCGGAGGATTTGAGAATACAGGATTTTGTTTTCACTAGAGGAAACTTGAGGGAAATCAGGAGCGCAAAATGTGACACGAAATAGCTTTAGGAGTTCAAGGAGAATCTAAAGAGATTACACAAATACATCACAGATAAAAGATTAACTCGACAGAGAAAAGGACCCCTTGAAGATCAACATGCATATCTATGGCACCACAGAGGGTGGGAGAGGTATGCAAGTACTTCACGTCTTTTTTCTTACTGCAAAAGGATATGGAATCACAAGAGTTTGGAGAAATATATAGTGATAACTTGAAAAGTGTCCTTGTTACAGAGGAGGAGGTACTGGATGTCTTAAATCGCATCAAGGTGGATAAAGATCTCGGACATGATCAGATGTGTACTAGGAATTTGTGGAAAGCTAAGGAAGTGATTGTCGGGAAACGTCACCGAGATATTTGTATCATTGATAGCGACAGGTAAAGTACTGGAAGACGGGTGCCATTTTTTTTTAGAGGCTGGTAATGAAAGGCCAGGGACAGTCAGCCTGAAGTCAGTGGGAGGCAAGTCGTTGAAAGGGATCCTGATGAATAGGATTTACAAGTATTTGGAAAGACAATGAATGATTAGGGAATGTCAATATGGCTTTGCGCATGGGAAATTGTGTCTCACTAACTTGATTGTGTTTTTTAAGAAGTGACAAAGAAGATTGACGATGGCAGACTGCTAATATTATCTATATGAGCATTGAGCAAGGTTACACAAAGTATACTGGTTAGCAAGGTTAGGTGACATGGAATGCAGGGAGAAGTAGCCATTTGGATACAAATGTGCTTTAAGGTAGGAGACAGAGGGTGGTGTTGGAGAGTTCCTTTGTGGATTGAATGCCTGTGAGCAGCAGTGTTGTGCAAGGATGGGTATTGGATCCTTAAATAAAGTATCTGGATGTAAATAGATGGGTTACAGTCAGTAGGTTTACAGAAAACACCAAGCAAATCAGAGTGGTGGACATGATCTATGTGGACTTCAGTAAGGAACTCGACAAGGTTCCCATACAAGAGTGGTTAGCAAGGTTAGATCTCATGGAATACAGCGAGATTTAGCCATTCAAATACAGAACTGGCTCAAAGGTAGAAGACAGAGGGTGGTGGTGGAGTGTTGCTTTTCAGACCGGAAGCCTGTGACCAGTCAAGTGCCAAAACCATTGGTTCTGGATCCTCTACTTTCCATCATTTGGATAAGAACATAGGAGATATGGTTAGTAAGTTTGCAGATGACACCAAAATTGGAGGTGTAATGGACAGCGAAGCAGGTTATCTCACATTACAACGAGATCTTGATCAGATGGACCAAAGGGCTGAGCAGTGGCATATGGAGTTTAATTTAGCTAAACGTGAAGTGCTTCATTTTGTGAAAGCAAATCTTAGCTAGACGGATACACTTAATGGTAAATTCCTAGGCAGGGTTGCTGAACAAAGACACCTTGCCGTGCAGGTTCATGCATCTTTAAAATTAGAATTGTAGGTAGATAAGATATTGAAGAAAGTGTTTGGTA
>NW_025191628.1:0-896 GCF_004010195.1 Chiloscyllium plagiosum
CATAGGGAGAATGTGCAAACTCCACACAGCCAGTCCCCGGAGGCTGGAATTGAACCTGGGACCCCTGGTGCTGTGAGGCAGCAGTGCTAACCACTGGGCCACCGATGAGTACTCCTCGAGTGCCAAAAGAATCCGCCAACCTTTGCAGAGTTTGTATAGAACTTATGTACATTGTTTAGAGTCAGACATTGAGCATGATCACATAGATTAGATTAGATAGATTAGATTAGATATAGTGTGGAAACAGGCCCTTCGGCCCAACAAGTCCACACCGACCCGCCGAAGCTTAACCCACCCGTTCCCGTACATTTACCCCTTTACCTAACACTACGGGCAATTTTAGCATGGCCAATTCACCTGACGTGCACATCTTTGGACTGTGGGAGGAAACCGGAGCACCCGGAGGAAACCCACGCAGACACGGGGAGAACGTGCAAACTCCACACAGTCAGTCACCTGAGGTGGGAATTGAACCCGGATCTCTGGCGCTGTGAGGCAGCAGTGCTAACCACTCTGCCACCGTGCCACCCAAACATAGTAACAACCAATCAGATCCCGCAAGGTCCTCATGCATTTTTGACTTGGCCTAGGGCGGCACGGTGGCTCAGTGGTGAGCACTGCTGCCTCACAGCCCCAGGGTCCCAGGTTCGATTCTAGCCTTGGGTGACCATCTGTGTGGAGTTTGCACATTCTCCCCGTGTCTGCGTGGGTTTCCTCCGGGTGCTCCGGTTTCCTCCCACAGTCCAAAGATGTGCAGGTCAGGTGGATTGGCCATGCTAAATTGCCCATGGTGTTAGGTGCATTAGTCAGACGAAAAATGGTTCTGGGTGGATTACTCTTCAGAGGGTCAGTGTGGACTGGTTGGGCCAAAGGGCCTGTTTCCAAACTGTAGAGAA
>NW_025191628.1:1507-3556 GCF_004010195.1 Chiloscyllium plagiosum
TAGACTTTATCACCCAGATGCCCACATCCTCATTCCTCCCTTTGATTGCACCACGATCACTGAAAGAGAAGGCTAGTCCAAACGAATGCCCTTCAAGGTGGTCCAGCCATCAACATCCTGTAGAGTGGCACCACCATCTTCGCAGCTCATCTGGTCATATTTATCATCGCCATCGACACGTGTGGGTGAGCCATCAGATCGCAAAAGGAGCATCTTCTGGGGCAAATCTATATCACTAAGGGACCTCATAAGCCTAGCAATTAAACACCTAACAATACCAATACTGACAAACAGACATAGCTAAATTGCTAAGCCAATTGTACCATGAGCCCGATCTGCAGTTTCCCCAACTGGTCCCTTCAGTCATTCTGTCAAGGAATACCTGGATCTCTTCTTGTATCTTATTTATCTTGGACAATGGTGCAGACCTCACCCTCCTGGGGGAGTATATAGTCTAAGGCATACCGATTCTGCACAGAGTAAAAGACACAAGTCTGATAATCCCAGTTTACTCTGTTTCAGAGCCTCTTTAGTCTTATTTCCTCGAATGGTCAGGCCGCAAAAGAGGGAATTGCGGTTCTGTTGACTTGTCACCCCTGCCGATCCTTCCAAACTCAGGGTACTCTGGATTCCCCAGGCTATCGGGTACCCTGTATTGTCACCCTTGGGATCCTTCCAGTTGGAGCAAGGTTGGCTGAGACTGACCTCTGCATCCTCCTCAGATGGAGGTTTCATCAACTTGTCCACTGGCCAGGACAAGGTACTGTTGTGGGAACAAGGGCTCCGATAGTGACCTTATGAGGGACATCTTTGCCATCCAGGACAAGGAAATTGGTAGCTTTACCTTAGCTGAAGAAATAATAGTCTGGTTTGGTTTATATTACGGACAGTTTGTCAAAATAGGTTACTGAAATGTTACAGCAGGGGGTCTGGTCAGGTCGACAGGAGGAAAGGGTCGACATTTTGCAAGAGGAGGTGCTTGAGCTCTGTTAAAAAAAAATGGGCCAAGTGACTCGAGCACTCGCACTGTATGGGAGACAATGGTCCTCAGAATGCTGTTCCCATTGGACTCTCCCTAAGCTCTATTGTACATGGTCTTGGTGACAGTATCAGATTCTGAAAAGAGAAAAGGCCTATAAATGGACAAGGGAAGGGTTCCGTTCCAGGTCCATGTGCCGCATAAGGCCTACTGTACCCCATCCAGTGTTACACCAGCTGTTTGTATACACAGACCCCGAGGTATTGGAAAGTGATATTTCTCTTCGCAGGGTCGACAGTAGGAAATCTGATGAATAGAATGGAATCAGGGACTGGAGACGGGGCAAATAAGTCATCTCCCGATAGAGAGGAGTAACATACTACTGCCTCTGGGGTGAAGAGCGTTCTGTGGGCCTGTATAAATAAGTTGTTTGCGGATTGAGGAGTTTCCCGTATCAGGCTTCCCTTTTCTCGAGTTGGCCCGATCTGCAAAATGGGATGGTGTTCCTGGGCGTCTTTAAAATATTTACCATAATTAGATTAGATTAGATTACAGTGTGGAAACAGGCCCTTCGGCCCAACAAGTCCACACCGACCCGCCGAAGCGAAACCCACCCATACCCCTACATTTACCCCTTACCTAACACTACGGGCAATTTAGTATGGCCAATTCACCTAACCTGCACATCTTTGGATTGTGGGAGGAAACCGGAGCACCCGGAGGAAACCCACGCAGACACGGGGAGAACATGCAAACTCCACACAGTCAGTCGCCTGAGTCGGGAATTGAACCCGGGTCTCTGGCGCTGCGAGGCAGCAGTGCTAACCACTGTGCCACCGTGCCGCCCACGGGGTTGATCATTTTTATCCTCACTAGGCTTGCGACTGCAGGTAAAATAAAAAAAAAATGGTAACGACATGAAAACTCTCACTGATTTCTACTGTCCAGATGGACCATCTGGTCTTTCTGATGTAAGAGTCCATTGCAATAATCAATCGTCATCACGTTCCACACGTCAAAGGCGTCTGGTCCGGTGTACTGGACGACATCTCCTCAGCATGGGCGGTGGA
>NW_025191629.1:0-1935 GCF_004010195.1 Chiloscyllium plagiosum
ATGTATAGTCAGGTGAATTGGCCATGTTAAGTTGCCCATAGTGTTATGTGCATTCGTCAGGAGTAAATACAGGGTACGGGAATGGGACTGGGTGGGTTACTGTTTATAGGGTCGGTGTGGTCTTGTTGGGCCAAATGGCCTGCTTCCATACTGTCGGGAATCTGTCAAAAAACTATTTCTATCTTTCCAAATGCATGTATATCTCATCCCTCAGAGTTTTCTCAAGTAACCTACCAACTACAGATGTGAGGTTTCCTGGTCGATAGATCCCAGAGTTTTCTTTGCTTCCCTTCCTGAATAATGGCACAGCATTTGCTACTCTCCAATATTCTGGAACCTAAACTGTAGCTAACAATGATGCAAAAATATCACCCAATGTCCCCGTAGTGTGTTCTGTAGCCTCTTGCAGTGTTCTTAGATGCATCTGTTTCGGACCAGGAGATTTATCCACCTTCATACAATCGAATGCATCCAACACGTCTTCTCCTGTGATATTGACTCACGCCAAGATAACACCACAACCTTTGTTAACCTCCCAAGTCTTCATGTATTTCTCCACGATAAAGGCAGAGGAGACATATCCATTGAGAATCTCGCAAATCTCCTACAGTCCTAGACATGCATGTCCACTTTGGAACTTGAGGGGTCATATTTTCATTTAGTTATTCTTTTTACTTTAATATCCTTGAAGAACCTCTTTGGATGCACCCTAATCTTCTCAGCCAAAGCTATCTTGTGCCCACTTTTCGCCCTCCTGATTTCCTTCTTCAGTAAACTACTGTATCCCCTGTACACCTCCAGGTATTCCCTCGATCCCAGCTGCCTGGACCTGAACCACGTCTCCTTTTTGCTGGTCAAAGCCTCAATATCTCCTGACATCTGAGGTTCCCTCTTTCTAACAACCTTGCTTTTTACTCTCACAGGAACATATAGACCTTGAACTGTAGACATTTCACTTTTAAAGGTCTCCCACTTGCAGGAGGTCCCTTCGCCTGCAAACAAACTCCTCCAACCAACCCCTACAAGCTCCTGTCTGATTCCATCAAAGTTCGCCTTGCCCCAATTTTGAAATTGAAAATGTGGAGCAGTTTTGTCCTTCTCCATAACTATTTAAAAATTAATAGAACTATGGTCACTGGTGCCAGAGTGCTCTCCCACCCCCGTCACCTCCGTCACCTGTCCTGCCCTAGATCTTAGGGTAGGTCAAGTTTCGTCCCTTCCCGAGTTGCACCCTGTACTTACTGCTTGAGGAAACAATTCTGAACACACTTATTAGATACACCCCATCTCCGTCCTTAATTCTATGTCTTCCCAGTCTATGTTAGGAACATTAAAATCTACTAATGCAATCCTATTGGCCCTACAAGTCTCCCCAGTCTGTCTACATATTTTTGTTTCCCTAATTCCTCGTTTACTATTTGGGGGCCTATAGTATAATCCAAATACTATCACCATTCTCTTCTTATTTCTTAGCTCCCAGAAAAGTGCTCACTGGCTGATCCATCAGTTATTTTATCTCTGATTACTGCTGTGATACTCGCCTTAATCAAAAATAAATTCTACATCCCCTCTTTCCACCACTCTGTCCCGCATAAAGTACCTGTACCCTGGTACATTAAGCTGCAGAGCTGTCCTTCCCTTAGCCATGCATATGTAATGGCTATAATATCCCAGTCCCATGTACCGATCCATGTTCTGAGTTCATTATCCTTACCAGTCAGCCATCTTGCATTGAAATAGTTGCAATTTAATCCAACAGGCATTCCTTGCTCCTTGTCGTTGTCTAACCTGACCTGTCTCTTCATTTTACTGTTTCTGATTACTGTATCTCCTTCCAGCCTCGCACTTGCCTCCCTGCTGTTGAGGATCCCACCCCTCCCCAACCCCAGCCAATCTAGTTCAAACCATCCCTTGCAGCAGTTTCAAACCTGCCTG
>NW_025191629.1:2261-3557 GCF_004010195.1 Chiloscyllium plagiosum
AAACAGTTGAATTTGGAATTTGGCTGAATTTGGCTGAATTGGGGAGATTCCAATGAATCCTCATCAGGAATCCTCCATTCGTGGGAAAGATGACTGGATTTTTTTTCACTCCCATACATTGATGTGATGAGAGATAGGGAAACAGAAAGGGAGCAATAGACTGTTTCTCCACAGATATGCTACATTTTCCATCTGTAAGTTAAATCAGTAACGTTATCAGTCCCACACTGGACTCTGTGAGCTCTTCTTGAACATTGTCCGAACTATATGACTCCATCACATTCTCGACTCCAGATCAGTGTGTTATTGCAGAATCAATTCATTAACAATAAATGGTCCAACGTGTTTTGAAGATGTGTTAATATATCCTTGCATAATGTAAAAATAAGCGTTTCATGTCTTCACAATATCTGTATTAAAATGAATATTCTTAAACATATACAGTAGTTGCTGGAAACGCTCAGCTTGTCTGTCAGCATGTAGGAACAGAATTCAGAGTTCAATTTTTCGGTCCAATGACTTTCCTTTGAACATGACTTATTCTTAAAGTATTTCCCCAGTTTTATTCTCCCACACAAGAAGAAATATCCATCCGGTATTCACCAACTACACTCTTCTCAAGGTCTTATATGGTCAATAAAACATCCCTCATTCTCAGGCCGAACAGTTAATTCTTCACAACGTAATGCCTTCATCCTAAGAATGCGTAAAGAGAAACATATTTGAGACGTTTCGAAATCAATTTTGTTTTATTTTTCGGTTTAGGCAGTTATAACGACACATAATACAACAGATGTAATCTCAGCAATGCCCTGTACTGATGCAGAAAACATCGCTAAGATCATACCCAACACCGCTTGCACGAAACAGGAACACGACATTTACCTTCCAAATCACTTGCTACATCTTCAGGTTAATTTGATGTGATTCATGTACTAAGACACACAAATCCCTCTGTAACACTGAGTTCTGCATTCTCCTTGCATTTAAATAAATTTCTGCTGTTTTATCTTTTCCCCAAAAAAGAAAATTTCCATCACATATATATTGCACTGGGTTTTTTTTTTCTGTTGAAGCTTTGCTCACAGCCATCCTCTGTCTGTATGCCATTGCTTGTTGCTGTGCCCTCCCCAGTCTGTGTCCCATTGCAGACGTTCTGCACTCCCACTGTCTGTATCCCACTGCAGAAGCACTGCCCTCCTCCATCTGTATCACATTGCAGATGCTCTGCCTTCCCGTCTGTATCCAGTAGCAGACGATCTGCCCTCCCCCAGTCTGTCTCCCATTGCAAACACA
>NW_025191630.1:0-3557 GCF_004010195.1 Chiloscyllium plagiosum
GGTTAGGGGAATTGGTCGTACTAAAGTGCCCATTGTGTTCAGGGACGTGTAGGTGAAGCGTTTTGGTGTACTAAAATGCCCATAGTGTTCAGGGATGTGTATGTTAGGTGAATTGGCTATTCTAAAGTGCCCATAGTGTTCAGGGATGTGTAGTTTAGGTGAATTGGCTGTACTAAAGTGCTCATAATGTTCAGTGATGTGTAGGTTAGGTGAATTGGTGTACCAAAGTGCCCACAGTATTCAAGGATGTGTAGGTTAGCTGAATTGGCTGTACTAAAGTGCCCGGAGTGTTCAGGGATATTTAGGTTAGGTGATTTGGTGTACGAAAATGCCCGTAATGTTCAACGATGTGTAGGTTCGGTGAATTGGCTGTACTAAAGTGCCTGCAGTGTTCAGGGATGTGTAGGTTAGGTGAATTGGCGTATTAAAATGCCCATAGTGTTCCGGGATGTGTACGTTAGGTGAATTGGCCGTACTAATGTGCCCGTAGTGTTCAGGGATGTATAGACTCGGCGAATTGGCGTACTAAAGTGCCCATAGTGTTCAGGGATGTGTACGCTAGGTGAATTGGCTGTACTAAAGTGCCCATAGTGTTCAGGGATGTGTACGCTAGGTGAATTGGCCGTACTAAAGTGCCCGTAGTGTTCAGGGATGTGTACGTTAGGTGAATTGGCCGTACTAATGTGCCTGTAGTGTTCAGGGATGTGTGGGTTAGGTGAATTGGCCGTACTAAAGTGCTCATAGTGTTCAGTGATGTGTAGGTTAGGTGAATTGGTCGTACTAAAATGCCCGTAGTTTTCAAGGATGTGTAGGTTAGGTGAATTGGCGTACTAAAGTGCCCACAATATTCAAGGATGTGTAGGTTAGCTGAATTGGCCGTACTAAAGTGCCCGTAATGTTCAGGGATCTGTAGGTTAGGTGAATCGGACGTACTAAAGTGCCCGTAGTTTTCAAGGATGTGGAGGTTCGGTAAATTGGCGTACTGAAATGCACATCGTATTCAAGGATGTGTAGGCTCGGTGAATTGGCTGTACTAAAGTGCCCACAGTGTTCAGGGATGTGTCGGTTAGGTGAATTGGTCGTACTAAAGTGCCCGCAGTGTTTAAGGATGTGTAGATTCAGTGAATTGGCCATACTAAATTGCCTGTAGTGTTCAGGAATGTGTAGATTTGGTGAATTGGTGTACTAACGTGCCCATCGTGTTCAGGGATGTGTAGATTTGGTGAATTGGCATACTAAAGTGCCCGTAGTTTTCAGGGATGTGTAGGTTAGGTGAATTGGCGTACTAAAATGCCCATAGTGTTCAGGGATGAGTAGGTTTGGTGAATTGGCGTACTAAAGTGCCCATAGTGTTCAGGGATGTGTAGGTTAGGTGAATTGGCCGTACTAAATTGCCTGTAGTGTTCAGCGATGGGTAAATTCGGTGAATAGGCATACTAACGTGCCCATAGTGTTCAGGGATGTGTACGTTAGGTAAATTGACTGTACTAAAGTGCACGTAGTATTCAGGGATGTGTAGGTTAGGTGAATTGGCCATACTAAAGTGCCCATCGTGTTCAGGGATGTGTAGGTTAGGTGAATTGGCATACTAAAGTGCCCACTGTGTTAAGGGATGTGTAGGTTAGGTGAATTGGTCGTACTAAAGTGCCCGTAGTGTTCAAGGATGTGTAGGTTAGGTGAATTGGCGTACTAAAGTGCCCACAGTATTCAAGGATGTGTATGTTAGCTGAATTGGCTATACTAAAGTGCCCGTAGTGTTCAGGGACGTGTAGGTGAGGTGATTTGGTGTACTAAAATGCCCGTAATGTTCAACGATGTGTAGGTTCGGTGAATTGGCTGTACTAAAGTACCCATAGTGTTCAGGGATGTGTAAATTCGGTGAATTGGCGTAATAAAGTGCCCATAGTGTTCAGGGATGTGTACGTTAGGTGAATTGACCGTTCGAAAGTGTCCGTAGTGTTCAGGGATGTGTACATTAGGTGAATTGGCCGTACTAAAGTTCCCGTAGTGTTCAGGGATGTGGAGGTTAGGTGAATTGGCCGTACTAAAGTGCCCATAGTGTTCAGGGATGTGTAGGTTAGGTGAATTGGCCATACTAAAGTGCCCGTAGTGTTCGGGGATGTGTAGGTGAGGTGATTTGGTGTACTAAAATGCCCATAGTATTCAGGGATGTGTACGCTAGGTGAATTGACCGTACTAAAGTGCCCGTAGTGTTCAGGGATGTGAAGGTTCGGTGAATTGGCTTTCTAAAGTGCCCACAGTGTTCAGGGATGTGTAGGTTAGGTCAATTGGCCGTACTAAAGTGTCCGTAGTGTTCAGGGATGTGTAGGTTAGGTGAATTGGCTGTACTAAAGTGTCCGTAGTGTTCAGGGATGTGTAGGTTAGGTGAATTGGCGTACTAAAGTGCCTGTAGTGTTCAGGGATGTGTAGGTTAGGGGAATTGGTCGTACTAAAGTGCCCATAGTGTTCAGGGACGTGTAGGTGAAGCGTTTTGGTGTACTAAAATGCCCATAGTGTTCAGGGATGTGTATGTTAGGTGAATTGGTCGTACTAAAGTGCCCGTAGCGTTTAACGATGTGTAGGTTCGGTGAATTGGCCAAACTAAATTGTCTGTAGTGTTCAGGAATGTGTAGATTCGGTGAATTGGCGTACTAACGTGCCCATAGTGTTCAACGATGTGTACGCTAGGTGAATTGACCGTACTGAAGTGCACGTAGTGTTCAGGGATGTGAAGGTTAGGTGAATTGGCTTACTAAAGTGCCCATAGTGTTCAGGGATGTGTAGGTTAGGTGAATTGGTCGTACTAAAGTGTCCGTAGTGTTCAGGGATGTGTACGCTAGCTGAATTGACTGTACTAAAGTGCCCACAGTGTTCAGGGATGTGTAGGTTAGGTGAATTGGCCTTTCTAAAGTGCCCGTAGTGTTCAGTGATGTGTTGGTTTGGTGAATTGCCGTACTAAAGTGCCCACAGTGTGCAGGGATGTGTAGGTTAGCTGAATTGGCGTACTAAAATGCCCGTAGTGTTCAGGGATGTGTAGGTTCGGTGAATTGGCCGTACTAAAGTGTTCATAGTGTTCAGTGATGTGTTGGTTAGGTAAATTGGTCGTACTAATGTGCCCATAGTGTTCAAGGATGTGTAGGTTCGGTGAATTGGCGTACTAAAGTGCCCACAGTGTTCTGTGATGTGTAGATTGGGTGAGGTGGCCGTACTAAAGTGCCCCTAATGTTCAAGGATGTGTAGGTTAGGTGAATTGGCTGTACTAAAGTGTCCGTAGTGTTCAGGGATGTGTAGGTTAGGTGAATTGGCGTACTAAAGTGCCTGTAGTGTTCAGGGATGTGTAGGTTAGGGGAATTGGTCATACTAAAGTGCCCACAGTGTTCGGGGATGTGTAGGTGAGGTGATTTGGTGTACTAAAATGCCCACAGTGTTCAGGGATGTGTACGCTAGGTGAAATGACCGTACTAAAGTGCCCGTAGTGTTCAGGGATGTGAAGGTTCGGTGAATTGGCTTTCTAAAGTGCCCACAGTGTTCAGCGATGTGTAGGTTAGGTGAATTGG
>NW_025191631.1:0-3557 GCF_004010195.1 Chiloscyllium plagiosum
GATGCGATGTCATTCTGTAGCCTCTCTGTCGAGTCCTCCGTTTCAGTTCCAACATGACTTAGATCTCGGGGCGCACCTTAATACTAGCGACGCTATGAAAGCACAGGTCCAGAGGTTCCTCTGAGAGTGTAATTTCTTTCATTGCTGTTGCTGATTGAATGAGCCACTAACGTGCGAACTGCTCCAAAACATGATTCAGGACCTCTGGTGCCAAAAATCGGACGTTGAATAACGACAGACAGCTTCCAAATGAGGTCTTTCAGAGACGACTTTTGGGGTACATCTGACAGTCAGACTATTTCAGGAATCCGTGGTGCGCTGTCACACCAGAGCATCAGCTTCTTCCCTGGGTTTGAACCGAGCCACCTGCGCAAGGAATGCAAATGCGGTACTGCTTTTCGTGGAAGGATCAGAACGCGGTAAGTACACTCTCAAACAGAATGGCATATGATCAGAGCCAGGTTGGAGAAAAACTTTACAATGCTTTGCACAGTCATTAAATGGAGTTGCATTACATTTCACTACGAGAGCAGATTTTTTCAAGCAAATTCGAAGGCAGGTTTGCAGAAGGGAAAGCAAGCAAGAAATCTCCGTTCCTGTCCAACTAAAAGGCTGCAGTTGAAGAACAAAGCAGTTTCTGCCCAGAGACTGGGACCTTTCGCGCGTAAGGCGAACGTGATGACCACTGCACTACAGAAACAAGCCGCAGCCGTCCCTGCTGAGGCTCAGTGGCATCCAGCACTGAAAGTTGAAGCCATTCTACCTTTCACCTTTCTGTTTCCAATAGCTCATTGTTTAATGGGACTTGTTTAATCATGGCTATGTGGTGAGCATGGACGAGATACACATATCTGTTTCCACGCGGTGTACCCCAAAAACGTTGTGTTGCTTACACCGGCTTTAAAGGATTACTTTTTTAGTGGAGCTTGCCGTCGCAGTCTTTGGCACAATCATTTAGTCTGTTCGACTGCTCACGGAAAAGTTAGTATTGTGAAACACTGCAGAAACGAAAGACTTCCTTACTTTTGCCCCGACTGACCTATCTCCGTGAAATATTCCCAGATCCTCAGTTGAGTATTTTTGCTGCTGTAAGTTACCTCAGAAACGAAACCTTGTTAACTCGTAATGTATTGAGCGAATTGCAAAACAGAAAGCATTTAACAAGGAACACAAAGAAAACTGGCGTACCTAATGCATTTTCAGACACAGCGAAGCATGAATACTAAATGTGAAACAGTCCGGGGGATGAGCCATAAACTAATCTCACAACTAACAACAGGGCAGTCCCAAGCTACTAATTCAAACATTCTGGAGCCTTAATAGACCACCACTTCCCAGAACGTGCTTAAAAAGCGAAAGAATGATCATAATATGAATGGGCCAAAAAAAGCGAATTTCACCAATCACAGTCTCGATTAAATTATCTTTCCCTTCCGATGTCTTCAGGACGGAAATGAATGAAGTGGGAGAAATTTAAGAACATTTGACATCGAAATTCGTTTGAATTATGTTCGCACTCGCCAGAAAACCAAATAACGACGAGGTGTGTCACCGCAGGACTTTGTTTCACAATAGCGATGAAATAACAGTTTCCTTTCGGTTCCAGTAAAAACGTAACTTGCCTGGAACATAAAGCAGCAGTACAGCTGCTTGCGCTTTTCCGTGCGGGAGGCGAGCACTACCATGACCGCACAGACACTTTGAGAAAATCTGCACTCTCGCACACCACAGTTAACTCTCCAGGAATCATAACCAATTTGTTAGAACCTCAACTTGCCTGGAACGTAAAGCAGCTTGAGCCCGCGATTTCCCGTGCGGGAGGCGAACATGATCTTGACAAGATGGACACTGGCCCCTGTCTCCACAAAGCAAACTCCCGGTTTTGCTCTTTATTTGAACACGCCGCAGCCACAGAAATTGCAGTGGCGGGACTCGAGCCTCAGCTTCTTTAGTAATTGAGTTCTGAAGCAGGCGCCTCCGGCTCCTTGGCTTCCCTTCATAGGGCTGATTCGGTTCGAATAGTGAAATTTGCTGTGTCTGATCCGCAAGACATCCTGCAGGATTTTCATACAGCACCATCCTCCCAGTGACATGTACGTGCTGGATAACATTCTGCTGTGTCATGTGTTCCGGCTTTGCCAATATCACAGTTCTTTAACTCCCTACATCCTGTTGGGAGAATCCAGTCAGAATCACAAACCTGTAACAAAACACCTTAGCTGTGCTGGCTCTCTGCAGAGATAAATATGCTTCTCTTTTCGTATCATTCTCTTGCCTTCTCCCTTTAACTCTGCACATTTTTAGTTCCAACATGAACATTGAATGAGTTTTTCAACAACTCGTTTGAAAATGCATCTTTGTCAATGTCAGACCCTAACCATTCCCTCTGTGAAAACGTTTCTCCTCATGTACATTTTTCTTCTTTTACTAATGTCTTTAAAACTCTGCCGAATCGTTCTCGATTCTTTCAGGCGTCGGGATCATTCTCCCTTTTTTTTCCTCTGTCTAACCCACTCATGTCTTGGAAAGTTTTAACAAGGCCAGCGTTTGGCCTTCTGCTCTCCAAGGAGACCTATTCCAACTTTCCAAATGACCTTTATTGTTGACATTCCTCATATACCACACCATTATCATCAACCTGTTCAGTGCTGTTTTCAATCATTTCACGTTCCCACTTCCTAATGGTTCACACCCAGATCTGTGCGAATATCCAGATGGTGGATTTACTCAGAGTGGGATTCTGTGGGTGAACATCCTCTAACACTTGTTTCCCTTTCACCACATGTGGTACTCTGCCATACCCACTACAATGACACTTCTGACCCCAGAACTCAAAAGGAATTTGAAAGGGTGCAACTAAATGATTTACATCTATTTATCAATCAGTTGATAGGACGACCGGGCAAAAGTGAAATCAAACAACGAAGGCTCGATGGCGACTTGAAGAAAGACATTCTCCCGTGCCAGTACTAACACAAGCTGCTAAGCAAAGATCATGCCCTAGACACTCTTACATTGCCAACACGAAACCAGCTGAGATTCGGTCCAACCACATCCCAGTTTGTTCTCAGATTTCTAAGCATCAAAGCGTTTTGTGAATATCGCCTTGTCATTTTGTCTCCTTGTTCACAGAACAGTACTGCTTATCTCTTCTGCTTGGACTAAGTTGTCTCCATCGGCAGAGTATTCAGCTATTTCCCTCCACCGGCAAGCAGTGTGAGGAGAGGCAAGTGCGGATACACTCTAAAGTTCACTCACTTCGGCACAGCTAGTTCCATCAAGTGCTGGGAATCAGCAAGTTTGATTGGGAACTTCCTGCAAATATCATTTATCTGAGAAGTAATAAGGATTTTGAGTTGGTGGGTAAGACATAAATGTAATCCGGACTCTCTACCCTCAGGTAAATTCATGTGAGGGCATTTTTGTGCAGCCTGTTTGCTGTTCAAAATCCATCTTCACACCACAATCCTGCAGAAAGGTTTTTGGAACAGTAGCATCTGCTTCTTTGCTGCAATCGGGCAGTAGTTAACATCTGAGCCCCAACTTTCCCAGATAAA
>NW_025191632.1:0-1559 GCF_004010195.1 Chiloscyllium plagiosum
CAATCACACACCCCTAATGCACTGAAAAAAACCCCATCAATCTCTCAGCCCTAACACGCTGAAAAAACCCACCACATCCCAAAGCCCTAATGCACTCAGAAAACCTACCACTTCCCACAGACCCAATGCATTGAAAAAAACCACCACTTCCCACAGACCCAGTGCATTGAAAAAACCCACCCCTTCCCACAGACCCCATGTATTGGCAAAACCCACCACTTTCCATGGCACTAATGCACTGAAAAAACCTCACCCCTTCCCACAGCCCTAATGCACTGAAAATCCCCACCCCTTCCCAGAGCCCTAATGCACTGAAAACCCCAATCTCACACCCCTAATGCACTGAAAAAAACCCTACCAATCTCACAGCTCTAGCACACTGAAAAAACCCACCACATCCTACAGCCCTAATGCACTGAAAAAAACACAACACTTCCCACAGACCCAATATATTGAAATACCCGACCAATCTCACAGCTCTAATGTACTGAAAAACCCCACCAATCTCACAGCCCTAATGCACTGAAACAACCTACCAATCTCACAGCCCTAATGCACTGAGAAAACCCACCAATCTCACAGCCCTAACACACTGAAAAAATCCCACCAATCTCACACCCCGAATGCAATGAAAAAAACCCACCAATCATGGAAGATATAGGCTGTAGGGAAATAGATGGTGACATCTTGCAAAATGTCCAGATTACAGAGAAGGAAGTGCTGGATGTCTTGAAATGGTTAAAGGTGGATAAATCCCCAGGACCTGATCAGGTGTACCCAAGAACTCTGTGAGAAGCGAGAGAAGTGATTGCTGAGCCTCTTGCTGAGATATTTGTATCATCGATAGTCACAAGTGAAGTGCTGGAAGACTGGAGGTTGTCAAACGTGGGGCCACTGTTTAAGAAGGGCAGTAAAGACAAGGCAGGGAACTATAGACCAGTTGATTGCTGAGCCTCTTGCTGAGATATTTGTATCATCGATAGTCACAAGTGAAGTGCTGGAAGACTGGAGGTTGTCAAACGGGCCACTGTTTAAAAAGGGCAGTAAAGACAAGGCAGGGAACTATAGACCAGTGAGCCTGACCTCGGTAGTGGGCAAGTTGTTGGAGGGAATCCTGAGGGACAGGATGTACATGTATTTGGAAAGGTAAGGACTGATTCGGGATAGTCAACATGGCTTTGTGCATGGGAAATAATGTCTCACAAACCTGATTGAGTTTTTTGAAGAAGTAACAAAGAAGATTGATGAGGGCAGAGCGTAGATGTGATCTATATGGACTTCAGTAAGGCGTTCGACAAGGTTCCCTATGGGCGACTGATTAGCAAGGTTCGATCTCATGGAATACAGGGAGAACTAGCCATTTGGATACAGAATTGGCTCAAAGGTAGAAGACAGAGGGTGGTGGTGGAGGGTTGTTTTTCAGACTGGAGGCCTGTGACTAGTGAAGTGCCACAAGGATCAGTGCTAGGCCCTCTACTTTTTGTCATTTACATAAATGATTTGGATGCGAGCATAAGAGGTACAGTTAGTAAGTTTGCAGATGACACCAAAATTGGAGG
>NW_025191632.1:2296-3557 GCF_004010195.1 Chiloscyllium plagiosum
AAAAAACCCACCAATCTCACAATCCTAATGCACTGAAAAAACCCCACCAATCTCACAGTCCAAACACACAGAAAAAATCCCACCAATCTCGCAGCCCTAACACACTGAAAAAAACCCACCAATCTCACACCCCTAATGCACTGAAAAAACCCCACCAATCTCACAGCCCTCATGCACTGAAAAAACACAACAATGTCACAATCTTAACATGCTGAGAAACTCCACTAATCTTACAGCCCTAATGCACTTTTAAAAATCCACCAATCTCACAGTCCTAATACACTGAAAAAACCTACCAATCTCACAGCTCTAATGCACTGGAAAAACCCACCAATCTCACAATCCTAATATACTGAAAAACCCCACTAATCTCACAGCCCTTATTTATTGAAAACCTACTAATCTCAAAGCCTCCTGTTGCTTCGTGGGAGCTCAAAACTTTGGCTGTTTGAAATTTCTAACTTCTCAATCTCTTTCTCAGTGGTCAAATCTACTTCACTCTCTCAACATGAAAATGGCCTTAATGTTGCGTAAGAGAATTTACACAGAATTTCATTTTTTTCTGAAAAAAGAGATTGATTATTGTTTGCTCAGAAGCAAAAGGTATATAATAGATATGAGTTATCCTGTGGTCATAAAAGGTGTGCAAATGCAAATTCTCCATTTGTATTTTCCGTCACCTTTCTAATTTTGTTTTTGTAATTTCATGTGTTGCTTTCCGACATCAGAACTTTTTATAGAAAGAGCTCATATTTAAGCCAGTATTAAGTAAAGTAGTGCAGATGTTGGAGATCTGAAATAAGAACAGGAAGTGCTGAAGAAACTTTATAGGTCTGACTGTACCTGCAAAGGGAGAAATGGAGTTGACGCTTCAAGATCAATATGGATTCATGAAGAAGAGTTGTTTTGGATTTAAAAATTTTAACTGTTTGTCTCTGCACATATGTTGCCAGAC
The DNA here is from genome assembly GCF_004010195.1 of Chiloscyllium plagiosum. Lineage (NCBI taxonomy): Eukaryota > Metazoa > Chordata > Chondrichthyes > Orectolobiformes > Hemiscylliidae > Chiloscyllium > Chiloscyllium plagiosum. Next base: position 3,252 of record NW_025191632.1, read on the forward strand.
TTGCTGAGTTTCTGCAGCATTTTCTGCTTATACAGAAAACTTTTTTTATTCACCGGCACCTATGACGCAAAAAATGTACTGGTTGACCAAATATTCTGGTTGATCAAGTGGTTCGCATAATCAATGTAAAAATACACACTAAGTGATAGAAACGTAATGCAGGGGATATACACATACTTTGTTTGCAGCATAAATTATTTAAATAACAACCTTAAATAAAACCATGGGCAGCACAGTGATCAGTGGTTAGCATTGCTGCCTCACAGCGTCAGGGACTGGGTTCGATTCTAGCCTTGGGTGACTGTC
>NW_025191633.1:0-3557 GCF_004010195.1 Chiloscyllium plagiosum
CATTTTTCAGCTCAATCCTCAGGTTGCAGCTTTCACTGACATGGACCAGCGATTATTGAAACATCAGGCTCAGGAAAAGGACACAGGGCAACATTGAGGAAAATAAACTTTATTCAAAAAGCATCAGTTTCTGTGGATTTCTGCATCATTTATTTCACTTGTTCATTCGGCTCTAGCGAGACTATTGTGTGTTAGTTATGCAATTCTCATTATAGCAGGGATGCGACAGCACTGGAAACAATGCAGGGGAGATTTGCCAGGATATTGTACGGGCTTAAGAAGAGGGATTGGACAAACTGGAGACATACAAGGTTATGGGTCAAGTGATTTTAAAAAGGAGTTTGGATAGTTAAGTGATTCTTATTGGGCAATACAGATATTCCGTTCGATGTACGGGTTATTAATACCTGTCCTTCCATTCTCGAAGGGATATGACACAGGAAGAACTGTGCTAAATGAATCAACGTGGGTGAGTACTACTGCTCCCGGGGAGAGAGACTGACAGTGCAAACACGTGACTTCTGTAAGCTGCACCTTTTGTCGGTGTTGGAATGATAATCATTTGGCAGTTTTGCTCCATTGTGAGATGTTTACTTATAGCAGGAAGCTCAGGAAGATATGCATTCTACTGCACTTTCTCCACTAGCCTAAACAGCTGAACACCGGCACTATGCAAGACAATTTCTCTCTGTACAGCCTCGTCCAATCCTCCTTGACCCCCAGCACTTTCCCATATGGCACCATTCCCCGAAATCCCAGGAGGTGTAATGCTGGTCGTTTACGATGTCTCTCCTCACTGTGTAAGGTTTCGGTGATTTCGCAAACTGCATTTCCTGTTCACAATGTGATCTCATCTAGACTGGGGAGAGAAAAACAGAGCGGGTGACAAACGTGAGTACAATATACGTTATGGCTGCAAGCAAGAAAATACACTGAGCTTCCAGGTTCCTGTCACTGCAACATCCTACTGTGTTCCCATGCCTCCATTTCAGTTTGGTTTGCTGCAGAGCTCCCGCATAGCACAGCGCAAGTTGGAAGAGCGGCACGTCATTTCCTACTGAGAGACCGTGCAATCTTCATATCCAACATCGAGTTCAATCATTTTAGACCCTGTCCACCTTCTTTCACGTTCCTGCCCCACCTACACATACCATTCGTTCCAAAGTCGGATGGTTTGGCTCGAACATATCTCCCCATGTGCACTAGACGTGCTGATTTTGTTCCAATATTTCTACTTTTCATTGGATAATTTTGTTCTGTTCTGATTGCCAGCAACAGGAAACGTGTGTTTGCATGGGAGGGTGGTCAGAGGAGATTTACCAAGGTGGGTGCCCGAGCACGACCAATTCCTCTGCGAAGATAAGTGAAAGTGAGGGCTGCAGGTGCTGGAGCTCAAAGTCGAGAGCATAATGTTGGAAAAGCACAGCACGTCAAACAGCATCTGAGGAGAAGGGAATGGCTGCTTCGGGCACAAGCCACCGCCATTCCATTACCAGCCGATGCCTGGAGGAAGAATGTCTCATATTCCACCTTAGGACCTTGCAACCACACGGGATAAATGTGTATTTCACCAGCTTCATCATTTCACCTCGTCACCCCATTATTCCAGTCCAAAGCCCCCAACAAGGCACTGGTCTCTGGACCCGGCCATCAATCCCCCCTCTGAACTACCACCTTCTCCCTCACCTTCATCCACCTATCGCTTTCACCAACCTGACCAACAACCCCATTCCTCTCCCTCAACACCGACTCAGAATTCTCATTCCTGATGAAGGGCTTCTGCCCGATACATCGATTCTCCTGCTCCTCGGATGCTGCCTGACCTGTTGTGCTTTTAAAGCACTACAATCTCGCCACTGCAAGGATAGATGATCTCGACTGGAGGTCTTTATCTGAGAGCGGAGAAAGCTGAGAGAGGAATTGTTTAACGTGCACAGAAAGGGGATAGATATGTGTGACAGGAATAAACTTGTCATGGGAAGGGTTAATAACCAGGGATATAGATGAAACGCTAGAAAGAGGATGTTCAGAAAATATTTAGGAAGAATGTTTACATCCTGAGTGTGTTGTTTTTCTGGAACTCACTGTTTGAACGTGTGGCAACTTCAGGAGAATTTAGCCGAACACTTGAGGCGCTAGACCATGCACGGTTAAGGACCAGGTACTGGAAAGTGGGGCGAGGATAAACAGATGTTTGATGAAAGACTTGAATACCGTAACGTTGAGCGCAGTAATTTGGAGGCTGGCGCAGTTCTGTGGCACAATGAAAGACATGTTGGCCATCAACTACATTGTTAAGATTGCGATTCAAATTTTGTGGGATTGAGTCCCACTAGAATGGGAGATTAGTGCAGATTTCAGCTGAATCAATGATTGTTCTACTGCTTCATCTTCAGTTACCATGGTCGAGGGTTCCCGTCACTGCTACTGACCAGAGAAGATTCACCACCTTATGCGTGGTGAGTTTTGAGGGAATCATATCATTTGAAAGACGATCAGCCCAGAATCGGCTGCTCATTAACAAAATCCACTGCAGAAGCCCAATGTCTCTAAACACGTTTCCCTCCCACAATTGCACAGAGTTTTCGGTTTACTCAGTGTATTTTTCCCTTTGGGCGACAGGTTGTTGTGGATGATCTGGGAAAAGACATTGACGTGTTCGGTCAGCCATCATGATATCAAATGGCGGGGTAATGCTGGCGGGTGAAATGGCCCCTTCCTATTCCTCTCTGTCTGTGCTGATTCTGACAGACGGTTGTAAACAATAACATGTTGAGGACAATGTGAATCTACACCACGGAATACCAAGGTCCTCCCCTTTATCCAACCGCTCTCACAGCTGGAGTACGCAGCTCCTGTTGCAGCTTTAGATCAGACAGTGGAGGATTCTCCCAGGCGCTCTGTCAGACAGCAACTCCTTCACATAGGTTTCCAAATGGGCTCTTGGAGCAAATGGCCGTGTGGATATTGGTGATTCAGGGACTGATTTCCCCTTTGCCTGGCTAGAGGTCTGCCCACATTAATAAACATGAATTTGGGACATTTGGTAACTTACTCTGGATTCTTATCACTTTAAAATTTAAACAGAAATTCAATTTAATCTTGCATGACATTCTTAAAGCTTCAGTATTCATGAGAACTGTGCATCATGTCCTTGGATGTAGGCATGGTGAAGCTTGATGATGAGTGCAGTATGTTTCATGTTGTCTGTAGGAACTTGCAGAAAGACGTCAGTAAAGTGTCGTTGAATCAAATTCAGCGCCAAATTGAAGCCGAACGAATGAGAAACCCTGTGACAGCGATAACATAATAATGTCTGTAAACAATGCAGCGATCTATACAAACCCAGTTTTCAATCGTCTGTTTTGCACAACATTTTTCTGTGTCCCATTTCTCCTGAACCTGATTCTCGAATAGTCACAGGTCCACATCGGTTCCTCCTCCTCCGCCTTAGCTTTAATTTCAGAACCACAGCCAAAGTAGATCAGAGGGGTCGAAGGTCCCAGAGGTAGGAGCAGGGCACGTTATAGGCTTGCTGCCGGCGGCTCCAGTGCAGC
>NW_025191634.1:0-3557 GCF_004010195.1 Chiloscyllium plagiosum
CTCATCTTAAATCTATGTCCTCCAGTTTTGGACTTCCCTACACTGCGGTAAAGACCCTGACTATTCACACTGTACATGGTCTTCATGATTTTATAATCCTCTAGAATGTTCAAATTTGACTCCAATCAACTCGAATGGCTGTGTTTTCAGTAAACCTGGGTCTAAATTCTGAAAGTCAGTACTGATTCCTATTCCTTCTTCATCACATCACAATTCTAAAATCATTTTAACAACTTGTTCAGCCACATAATGAAACACCTCTGTAGGATTTGAATCTAGACTTTTGGGCTCAGAGGTAGGCACAGTACCACCACATGGCAATATCTCTAAAGCTGCAACATTATTCTCATGTGTGTTTGTTCATCAGACACTTTGAAATACTGTGAAATACTTCCGTGACAGGCAGAACTTGAATCTAGACATTCTGGTCCATAGTGAGAGACACTACCACGCAAGTTCAGCTCTTGGAATCTAACCCAGAGCTCTGGCTCAGAGGCATGGGCATTACGCACGACACAAGACTGAAACCATGTCCAACTTTTGGGTCACATTTTAAATGTCAGCTTTCAGCTTTGTGTGGACTCATTAAAACTTGGTTAACTTTACTGAATTACACAGTTAAACAGTCTACATTGTTCAACAGATGAAATGTACTCAGCTCAAATGTAGGATGTTGAGTTTATATGCTCTGTCTTCGAGATAAACTATGAAGATCTTTAAATTTTTGGCTAAGATTACCATCTTAAGTGGCTATTGTCTGACATCTGCAATATAAGGGAAAGACATGTGCAGACACACTTTGCACTATGAAGGGTCAGGAATAGATACTAATTACTGAACAACAGAGACAAAGAAGGAGCATACTTTCGGGATCAAAAACACCAGTCACTCTTTCCTGCCGCTAACGCGTGATTGCCCTCTTCTTAAAACCACAAAGGAATCCAAGGCAGCTGATTCCTGCCCAGCCTTTCTTCCCCAGTACTATCACTCACTGGGCTGAGAAGTAGGAGATCGAGTTTAATCTCAATAATTGCAATCTATCGCAATTTGGTAAAACAAACAAGGAGAGGACATCCACGACTAATGGCGGGCCATTGGTAGTGTTGCAGAACAGAGAGGTCTAAGGTCCTGGTGTATTTCTATGAAGTTTGCATCATGTGTAGGCAGGGAGGTTATGAAGGCGTTTGGCTTGCTGGCCTTCATTGCTCAGACCTTTGAGAACAGGAGCTGGAACATTATCTTCAGGCTGTACTGGACATTCGTGAGGTCTCTCCTGAAGTGCTGTGTAGTTCTGATCACCCAGTCACATTGAGCATATTATTAAACTGGAGAGGATTCAGAAAAGATTTACCAGGCTTTTGCTGGGAATGGAATGTTTACGTTATAAGGACAGGCTCGATGGACAAGGACCTTTTTCACTGCAGCTTGGAAAGTTGAGACCTTATCAACCTTATAGATGTTTATAAAACAATGAGGGGTATAGATAATGTTGAATGGAAGGTGCCCTTTCCTTCGGGTGGTGGATTTCAAGACTGGGGGTAATTTTAAGATGACACGAGAAAGGTTTACAGAAGACATAGTGTCATAGAGCTACCCAGTTCTATCCACCTTGTCCCTGCCAAAAAGATGTCCTACATTAATGTAGTTCCATTTGCCAGCATTTGGACTATATACCCCTAAACACTTCCTATTCATGTGCCCGTCCAGATGCCTTTTAAATGTTGTAATTGTCCCAGCCTGCACAACGTCCTCTGGCAACTCGTTACATAGAAAGCAGTCTCTCTTTGAAAACTTTGCCCCTTAGAGCCCTTTTAAGTATTTCACCTCTGACCTTCAACCTGTATCCTCTATATTTGGAGCGTGCTACCCGGGGAAAATACATTGGCTACTGACACTATCCATTCCACTTGTGAGTATATAAACCTCTTTGATCACCTCTCAACCGCTGATGCTCGAGGGAAAATAACTGTGGCATATTCAGCTTCTCCATAAATCTCAAAATATCCAACCCTGGCAATATCTTTGTAAATCTTTTCTGAATTCTGAATCTGAATTATAATCTGAGGTAATCATTTTCTCTGTACTCTGCACCTCCAATGTTATTGCCAAATATGAATTTGCTCACCATACCTCCGGTGTTCACATCCAAATCATTTATGTTCATGATGAACAGCAGTGGAACCAGCACCAATCTTTGTGGCACACCACTGGTCACGGGCCTCCAGCCTGAAAAGAAAACCCTGACACACGACCCTCGATCTTCTACCTTTGAGCCAGTTCTGTATCCAAATGTCTAGTTCTCCTTGTATTCCATGAGATCTGACCTGACTTTAATGGGGAACCTTGCCGTAATAGATCAAGTCCACTGCTCTGCCCTCATCAATGCTTTCTGTTACTTTTTCAAGAAAAGGTAATCCAATTCATGAGACATGATCTCCCATGCACAAAGCCATGTTGATTTTACTTTATCAGTCCTTGCCTTTCCAAACACATGTAAATCCTGTCGTTAGGATTCTCTCCAATAACTTGCCCACCACCCTTGCCAGGCTCAGTGGACTATTGTTCACTGGCTTTTCCTTGCCAGTTTGTTTAATAATGGCACCACATTAGTCAGCCTCATGTATTCCAGCACCTCACCTGAGGCTATTGATGGTGAGAACATCTCATCAAGATTTCCATCAATTAATTCTCGAGCTGCCCAGAGAGGACTTGTGTGTAACCTGATCAGAACTTATGAAGTCCATTATGATTATACATAGTTTGGTTCGTATATGGCATGAACATCCTCAGAAGTGATAGATGTGGGTAAATTTGCAATGTTTAAAAGACATTTTATTAAGTACAAGAATAAGAGAAGGTTTGGAAAAATATGGTACAAGCGCAGGAACGTGGGACTAGTTTAGTTTGACATTATCGTTAGAATTGAGTGTATGGGCCGATATGTCTGTTTTCAAACCTCCTGAATAACTCGATGGTTCTATGTGTGTTTGTGTGTCCAAGTCTGTATCTGCATATTTCTATCCGCGCTTTTCGATTTGTGTGTCTCTATATGTGGGTCTATGTGTATCTGTCTCTCTGTGTGTTTTGCATTAGTGTGTGTATGTATGTTTGCATCTCTATTTCTACATCTGTGTGCAATGGGAACTATTTTGTTTTGGGGTGAATCATTGAATGGAGTTCAAAGCGTCCATTCCTCCCCTCCCTCTCCCTGGTTTGCTGAAAGTGATACAATGCCATGCTCTGTTGGTGTGTTTTAGGACATTTCAATCCTTTCTTACATGTAAGATTATTCGTAAGGGTAAATCACTAAACATTGTATTTTACCGGATGTGTGTGTGTGTTTGTGTGTGTGCGTGTGCGTGTCGTCTATGTGTTAGTATGCCTGTGTGTGTGCAGCTGTGCGTATGTACGTGCATCTGCGTGTGTATGCATGTCTTTGTGTGTCTATGTGTGTTAATGTGTGTCCTTGTTCTGTGTGTGCGTGCGTGCGTGTGTCAGTGTACACCTCTGTGTGTGCAGGCGTGTGCATGTGTGGGGGGAATGTGGGTATCTGTGTA
>NW_025191635.1:0-3557 GCF_004010195.1 Chiloscyllium plagiosum
ATAGAACAAAAACATCTGGACAGTGACACTTACTAGGAACACCAACGATAGCCAGGAAAGGATAATAAAAATATTGAATAATGAGAAGAGCGTAATAGATCCACGATGATAATGACAACCAATAAAATGCAGAAAAGCCCCAAACATAAATGGATAAACTCCTGTCTATTGTTGGAACATGTCAGTCTAATGTTCCCAGATTCTGATACATTTCTGGAACATTCCAGTCTAATGTTCTCAGATTCTGATCCATTTTTAGAATATTCCAGTCTAATGTTCTCAGTTCTGATCTCTCCTCACGCTGTCTCTGGGTCTGCTGTTCCCTGTCAGTGCTGTCGACGATGCTCCCGCTCATGTTATGGGATAACACATTGAACGGCATCCATTTATCATTAAAAGATGGAAACCCTCCACTGGGGTAATTAGAATCCATGGAGATTGGCATTAAGCACAGTCACTGAACAAACACTGGGAAAATTAGCAAAGGCTATGACAACGGATGAATGGGCACCGCACAACAATCAACAGACAAGAGGGTTCCCTCCCAGTTGGGAAACACTTCAGTGGCCCAGGACATTCAACCTCCGACCTTCTGGTGACCATCCTCCAAGGCGGACCTCGGGACAGGCAGCAGCGAAAGGTGGCCGAGCAGAGGCTGATTACAAATTTCGGTACCCATAGGGAGTGCCTCAACTGGGGCCTTGGGTTCATGTCACATTGCAGGTGACTACCATTGCACTATACACACACACAGGCACTCCTATACACACACATACATACACACACATATGTACACAGACACGCACACAGACACACACACACCCTGACAGACACACACACCTCACAGGCATCCGCTCAGAGACTTAGACCAGTCTACACTCATGCACACACATAGACACTCTCTCTCACTGATACTCAAACCGCCCACCCCAGACACGCACACACACTCCCACACTCACACATGCACCCCCTCACAGATTTAAGACACTCTACATCACTACACACACATATACACTCCCTCGCACACTCACAACCCCCAACCAAGACAAACACACACATACAAACAGAAAAAGACCCACATGCACACATATATTTTTGGAGTGAATTTGTACTTGCAGAGTTACATTGTTCTTTGCTCAAAAACTGCATGCAATCATGTAGAACTCTGAGCTCAAAAAAGTGCAAAAATTCATGAAAAACTCTGTTATCTCACTTTTCAGATTATAATCAATCTAAACATCATGGTATAGCAGAGAACACAGGGGCTAGCACCTTCAAAATATTGTTTTGCGATAAATTCTGTGCCTTCGAAGTGTGTCCTCCACTATCACCTGATGAAGGAGCGGCGCTCTGAAAGCTAGTGTGTTTTCAATTAAACCTGTTGGACGAAAACCTGGTGTTGTGTGATTTTTAACTTTGTACATCTCAGTCCAACACCGGCATCTCCAAAAGATGACTAAACAAACAGGCTCAGTTAATCGATTCCACGCATCATTTTTCATATCACTATAAAAGGGAACATTTAACGGGTTTGGAAGGAATCAATGAGGGTTGCTGAGGGATGGACCAAAAACCTTTAAATCTTTTGAATCTTTTTAAAAAACTTGTATATGAGAGTATTAAAAGGCAATGCAGTGGTCTATATATATTCCACTCTGTTTATGAAAGGATGCAGTTATAAAATAACAGATCGGTTGCATAAAAAAAGTCGGGTGGGCAAGTTTCTAGATACCTTACCCCAAAGTATAATACTTATTGACCAGTGTGAGGCTACTCCTGGTTTTAAGTGCCCTGTAATCAAATCCTTTCATAACCTTGCGACAGAGCATTGAGACTGCTGCTCAGCAACAGGCCGAAGCAATTCTGTCCCTATGGGCCTCTTATAAAGGGATAAGAGAAGGCCATTCAGCCCATATTAGCCTGTTGCTACTTGAAAAGATGGAAATCTAAAATATTGAAACATTTTGCCAACAGAATCATTCAAAACGAAGAGATATGTCGCTGCAGCTGTATGAAGTGCTACTGAGAGGTCACATGGAGTACATTGTGTTGATGTGCTTCTGTAACTGAGAAGGGATGGACCTCCATGAGATACAGTGTAACGGCCGCTCGTAATCCATGGGTTGCTGTGTTAGTTAATGTCTCGGATCTGTTACACAAGGACAGGAGGAGGCCATTCAGCCTCTCCAGTCTATTACAGAGGGACAGGAGGAGCCTATTCAGCCTCTCGAGCCTGTTACAGAGGGGCAGGAAGTGTAACTTTCACGTCTGTCACGCACGAAAATTAGTTTTAAATTAGTTTTGGAATAGGAAAGACCTGATGTAAGCATTAAGGTTCTAACTTTGAACAAGGCCAACTTTGAAAGTATTAGGCGAGCCCTGTAAAAGGCTGATTGTAATACCCTATTCACAGGTAAAGGGATGGTTGGAAAACGCAAGGCCATCAAAACCTGGTTTCAGAGAGTAAAGAGCCAACGTGATCCCATTAGTGAGAGGGGCACGACTGATGAGTGCAGGGAGTGCTGGAAGGTTAGATATATTGATGCTCTGGTCAAGGTAAGGAAGGAGGCGTATGTCAGGTAAACAGAGCTGAGATCAAGTAAATCCCGAGAGGTGTGTAAGGGCAGCAAGTGTACAGTCAATGGGGAAATCGGCCAGAAAAATGTGGACAAGAGATGGCTTTAGAAATACGGTGAACGAGGCATTGAAGAAATTCTACAAATCCTTTAATGTCAAAAGATTAACTGGGGAGAGAATAGGGCCCCTTAAAGATCAGTAAGGCGACCAATGTGTGGAACCACAGGAGATTGGAGGGATACTAAACAAGTATTTCTTCTCAGTATTTAATGTGGAGGAGGTTACAAGAGCGAGAGAATGAAGAAATATATAGTGATACCTTGAAAGTGTCTACGTTACAAGGAGGTGTTGGACATTTTAAATCACATAAAGGTGAACAAATCCCTGGGACCTGAGCAGATGTATCCCAGATGTTTGTGGGAAGCTAAGAAAGAGATTGCTCAGCATTTTGTTGATATATGTGTAACATTGATTTCCACAGGTGAGGTGTCAAAAGACTGGAAGGCTTCTAACATAGTGTAATTATTTAAGAAAGTAAGGCAAAAAACAGGTAACCATAGATCGCTGAGCCTGATGTCAATGGTGACTAAATTGTTGGAGGGGATTTCGAGGAAGTAGATCGATATGCATTTGGAAAGACAAGAACTGAAGAGGGCTTTGTACATTGGAGATCACATCCCACTGACAGGGTGGATTTTTTTCCGGAAGTGATGAAGATGATTGATGAAAGCCAGACAGTGGAGGTTGTCTTTATGGAATTCAGTAAAAAACCCAAAATGGTCTACATGGTAGATCGGTTAGCAAGGTTAGACTGCCTGGAATCCAGGGAGAGCTCGCCATTTAGATCCAAAATTTTCTTGAATATTGGAGACAGGGCGTGACAGTGGATATTTGTTCATTAAACTGGGAGACCTGTGACTAGTGGTGTGCCGCAAAGATCAATAACTGGTCCACTGCATTTTGTCACTTATACAAATCAT
>NW_025191636.1:0-3557 GCF_004010195.1 Chiloscyllium plagiosum
CTGATGTCATCTCTGCTCCGCCATTGAATACAAACATGGCTGATGTCATCTCTGCTCTGCCATTGAATACAAACATGGCTGATGTCATCTCTCGTCTGCCATTGAATACAAACATGGCGGATATCAACTCTGCTCCTCCATTGAATACAAAACATGGCTGATGTCATCTCTGCTCCGCCATTGTATACAATCATGGCTGATGTCATCTCTGCTCCGCCGTTGAATACAAACATGGCGGATGTCATCTCTGCTCCACCGTTGAATACAAACATGGCTGATGTCATCTCTGCTCCGCCATTGAATACAATCATGGCTGGTGTCATTGCAGCCTCTGTTCCACTTTCCTGCCATCTCTCAATCCTAAAACGCTGGTCTCTTGCTGTAGATTGCGCCACATGAGAAAATATCCACTCCACATCTACATTTTCAATTACTCTTAACATTTTGCAGATCTCAATGAGATCTCCTTTCATTCTTATAAACTTGAGAATATCGGCCTTAACTGATCAATTTCTCTTCATTCGACAACCGTTTCATCTCTGGATTCAATCTAATGAACCTCTTCTGAATTACCTCCAATGCAAATGCACACTTCCACAAGTCAGAGCACCTAAACTGTACACCAGTTGCAGCCTCGCGAATGCCTTGCATCGCTACAGTAACACACTCTGCCTTTCTACTCTGTCATTTTCCAAACAAACACTGAAATTCTGCTTGCATTTCTCATTACTTGAAGTACCCTCATGCAGGTGTTCTGTGATATGCAATTGGACATCGATATCCCTCTGCTCCTAAACACTGTGAAGTTTATCTACATTTAGATAATAATTTACCTTTGTATTATGCTGTCCAACTTGAATAACCCATACTTATCCAATTTAAATTTCATTGCCAAATTATGACCATTCAGCGACCTATCCATATTTATTATTATATCTCTTCGATCTTCATTCTGAAGTAATTTCCCACCAATGTTAGTGTCCTCTGAAAATAGTATTTTCTATCCCGTCAACCGAGTAATAATATCCAGCGAAAATAGTTGAGACATGAGTACTGAAATCTCTGGCATTCCGCAAATTGCATTTTCCAAAAGAAAATGACACATTTATTCCATCTGACTGTATTTTGTTGGTTAACCAATCCTCCATCCAAACTAATAAATTATTCGTAAACCCATGTTCTCTGATCTTACCACTTACTCTTTGGAGAAGCGACATATCCGATGCCTTCAGAAAGACCAAATACATTCCATTTCTAGGAATCCTACTATCAAACTTGTTTGCCACGTCCTTATGTAACTCAAGCAAACAATTCATACTCGGTTTATCCTTCGTAAAACTGTGTTGACTCAGATGGATTGTGATTTAACTTTGCAAATGTCCTCAACAACGGATTCTAATAATTTCCCTTAAATTACAATAGCTTTATCGTTGTGCTTTAACATAATGTATACAGTTATTATAAGTTCTTCCCTTTTGAAAACCTTTACGTTTTCTTTGAATTCCAGTTTAACGGGCACACGTTTTTCAAGGATCTGCTCCAATTGCTGTATAAGAGGCATGTGTGGCTGAATGGATTCATCATCCTGCTGGTGTACAAAATTGATGGGCTGACGTCTTTCTGGTTTTCCGATATACTCATCTTTATGGCCAGAATGACCTCCTCCTGTTGATGTGTTAGAGGGTTGTGGGATTATGGAATCTTCCTGTTGCTGTGCAACATTTTGAGGCAAGATGGGTCTTCTCATACTTCTCCATAACAGGCTGGAGATACTGAACAGTCTCCTCATGTATCCCTGAGATGGGACTGAGGGAGTGATTGGTCTTCTCCTGTTCTCACACAACAGACATGTGTCTGAATTATCTCCAACTTCCTTACTAAGAAAATGTCCCCGATACTTTGTATCCTTATCCAATTCCCTCACAAAGGATCGCAGGGGCTGAATGACTTCCTGTTATCCCAGTGTAATAAATCTCCAGTCATTGTCTGGCCTCTTCCAGTTCCTGTGTTACAGACTTGAGGTGGCTGATGGACTGATCCTGTTGCTGTGTAACAAGATACTGGTGCAGCATGGCCTATTCTGGGTCCAGTGCTTTGACTCGAGGGGCTGATTGGCCTCCTCCTGTCACCTTACCTCAGGCTGCAGGGCTGAATACCCTTGTCCTGTTCTGGTGTAAAAGGGTCGAAGGCGTGAATATCCTTCTGCTGTTCCTGTGTATCAAGCTGGAGAAGTGGAATGGATTACTCAATTTATTGTGTAATTGGCTTGTATTGCTGACTCCTTCCGGTGTTCGATGTAAAAATATGATCTTTCATTCTTCTAAACACAACCTGATCATCCTTTCCTTATGGGTTAATACCTTCATTACAGGCATCAGTTGAGGAAAAAATCTCTGAGCTGCTTCAAATGTAACAATATCCGTTCCTCATTGAGGAGACTAAATCTGTACACATTAATCCAGATGTGATCTCGCTAAGATCCTGTACAGCAGCAGCAATGCTTTAGCAACCTGCTGTTAGGTCCCCACCCAGGTTACAGCAGTCTCAGCTGGCTGGGGAAATACACAGCATTTTTGAAAGATCATTGTCCTTCTCTACTCTACCAGTATAACAGGAGATCTGAAGAAGAACATAAATGATGTGGCGAGATGATCTCTAACATTAATTTACACAGAGCATACGTCGCTCAGATTCTACAGAATCTAATAAGGTGGAGATCAGAAACATTAAGGAGAAGCAAACAGTGATGTGAGTTATATATCAACGTGAAAGCTGCAATACAAACGCTGGGTATGTTTTCAAACAGGAAAATAAGATCTACAGGTTTGTGGCTACTGCAGTAATAATGTACTGTTTAAATTATGTCTAAGCAGTGTTAACCCAAATGAATGCTAATGCTGGAAAAAATGGATCTCATGAGCATGTGTGAAATGGTTTGTATTAACTGTATGTCAAGCACCGAGCTCGAGAGCAGGTAATTTATGAATTGGTGTTGGATGATCAGAAGAGCTAATTGAAAACTTTACTGTAAATGACCTTTCATTAGATTAGATTACTTACAGTGTGGAAACTGGCCCTTTGGCCTAACAAATCCACACCGACCCTCCGAAGAGCAACCCACCCAGACCCATTTCCCCTACATTTACCCTTTCACCCAGCACTACCGGCAATTTAGCTTGGCCAATTCACCTAACCTGTACATTTTTGGCTGTGAGAGGAAACGGGAGCATCCGGAGGAAACCCACGCAGACGCAGGGACAATGTGCAAACTCCACACAGACAGTTGCCTGAGGCGGGAATTCAACCCGGGTCTCTGGCGCTGTGATGCAGCAGTGTTAACCACTGTGCCAACGTGCCACCCACCAGTGGGACCAGTGACCACAATGCATTGGTTTTGTTTTATGATCTTTGAGAACACGGCATTTTTTGTTTTATTCGAAGTAACCGTAGTAATCGGAGTCATGCAAGCCATGAAGGTGTGAGGAGGAAGTGGGGACTGCAGACGCTGGGGATCAGAGTCTAACAGTATGGTGCTGGAAAAGCACAATCAGGCAGGA
>NW_025191637.1:0-3558 GCF_004010195.1 Chiloscyllium plagiosum
GATTCATCAGCAATTCAAACAGCACTTTGCTCTCTTATAAATTCTGACTTGAAAGCTCTATAGTCACACAGTCATACAGTACAGAAACAGACCCTTCAGCCCATCCTGTCCATGCCAACCAACCTTCCCAAACTAAACTAGTCCCACCTGCCTGCTCCTGGCCTATATCCTTCTAAACCTTTCCTATTCATATACCTGCCCAAAAGTCTCTTAAATGTTGTTACTGTAACTGCATCTACCACTTCCTCTGGCAGTTTATTCAGCATTCTCTCCAGACCACCCTCTGTGTGGAAAACGTTGCCCCTCAGGTCCCTTTTAAATTTTGCTCCTCTTAAAAATGTGCCCCCCAATGTTGAACTCCCCCACCTTCCAGAAAAGAGCCTTGTCATTCATCTTATCCACACCCCTGATGATTTTATAACCCTGTGTAAGGTCACCCCTCAACCTCCAACACTCCAGGGAAAACGGTCTGAACCTAACTCAAACCCTCCAGGCCCGGCAACATCCTGGGAAATCTTCTCTGAACCCTCTGCAATTTAATAACATCCTTCCTACAGTCGGGTGGCCAGAACGGTACAACCTCGACGTGACATCCCAGCTCCTATATTCGAAGGTCTGAGCAATGAACACAAATGCTAAATGCCTTTTTGTAACCACCCTGTCGAGATGTGATGCAAATTTCAAAGAATTATGTACCTGAGCCCCTAGGTCTCTCTGTTCTACAACTCTCCCCAGGGCCCTGTATAAGTTTATTATTATTATTATTAACTGTATAAATTATGCCCTGGTTTGTTTTGCCAAATTGCAATACCTCGTATTTATCTGAATTAAATTCCACCTGTTACTCCTCAGTCCCTTGATCCAATTGATTAAGATCTCTTTGTAATCTTAGATAACCACTTTCACTGTCTACCATACTATCAACTTTGGTATCATCTGCAAACTTACTAACCATGCCTCCTATATTCACATCCATATTGTTTATATAAATGATGAACAAAAGTGGACCCAGCACCAATCCCTGTGGATTAGTGGTGCTGGAAGAGGACAGCAGTTCAGGCAGCATCCAAGGAACTTTTGCCCGAAACGTCCATTTCGAAGCTCCTTGGATGCTGCCTGAACTACTGTGCGCTTCCAGCACCACTAATCCAGAATCTGGTTTCCAGCATCTGCAGTCATTGTTTTACCAATCCCTGTGGAACACTGCTGGTCACAGGCCTCTCGTCTGAAAAGAAACTCCACCACCACCCTCTGTCTCCTACTGTCAAGTCTATTTTGTATTCAATTGGCAAGCTAATCCTGAATCCCATAAGACCTGGCTTTAATAATTAATCTACCATGCAGAACCTTGTCAAAGGTTTTACTAAAGTCCATGTAAACAACATCTACCCCCACCTCATCAGTCATCTTGGTTACTTCCTCAAAAAACTCAATCAAATTTGAGAGACATGATTTCCCTCCTGTTCCCATGGTCACAGACTCCTAGTCATTGTGACACACACTCCCAATTACACACTCACAGCAATGCTCGTAATCAGACACTCACAGGCATGTACTCATTCTCACATGTATTCCAGGATTAATGCATTAACTTGTGAAATTCCTAAATTTCCTGAATCAAGTGAACTGTTGAGGGGTTCACACACACTGCCCCCTTCCCAGAGCTGAAAACATGCTGAAATTTCTCTTGCATTGACCCTCAAGTAGTCCCTGAGCTGTTTAAACCCTGACTTGCCATGAATCGCTGTCTGGGGGCTTGTTAATGGGGTCACCCTGGGAGTGCTCTCTGTGTCCTGACTCCTTTCTGAGCCTCAGACACCTCCCGAGTGACCCCACTGCACCCGGCTCCTTCTGGAATCTCAGACTACACCAAATGAATCCTGATATCACTGTGGGTGTCATGTAGATTCATAGAATCCCTACAGTGCAAAAGAGGTCACCAAGTCCCTCCTCCCTACCTTTTATCTTAGCCTGCTGGACAAACTTTCCCCATTCCTGAAGAAGGGCTTATGCCCGAAACGTCGATTCTCCTGTTCCCTGGATGCTGCCTGACCTGCTGCGCTTTTCCAGCAACACATTTCCAGCTTTAATAATTAATCTACCATGCAGAACATTGTCAAAGGCCTTGCTAAAGTCCATGTAAACACCACCTACTGCTCTGTACTCATCAATCTTTTTGGTCATATCCTCAAAAAGAACTCAAGTTAGTGAGACACTATCTCCCTCATACAAAGCCATTCAGCCCATCCCTAATCAGTCCCAAATGTACAGAAATCCTATCTCGGAGTCCCCTCCAACAACATACCCACCGTTGTACAGGGTATCCATGAGATGAGCAATGGGTTCCCTCGGTGCTGAACCATCCCCTTAAATCGCTTTCAGCTTGTGGAAGTTTATCACAATCTGTGCCTTCACACCTTGATGAGACAAACCACCAGCAGCTTTCAGCCAAAGCAAAGCCAAGACTCTGGGTTCACTCGATAAGAAGGTGGGCAGTAAGTTGGCAAATGGAGATGGAAGTGAGAAAATTGCAGTTGTTCACTTTGGAAGGGAAAATAAAACAACAGGGTGCTATGTAAACGGAGAGGAGCTACAGAAAGCTGGATCACAAAGGCACTGAGGGACTTGGACACAAAACACAGGGGCAGCAGGTAATTGGGAAGGGTCATGGATTGTTGGGAGTTGGAGCATAAGATTAGGGAAGTCTTACTGCAGCTGTACAAGGTGCTGGTGAGACCAGATCGGGAGCACCGCGAGCAGTTTTGGTCCCTTATTTAAGGAAAGATATTTCATTGGGGGGTCTGAGAGGGAAGGTACACGAGGATGCTCCCTGGTATGGAGGGATTCTCGTTACGAACAGATCAGGACTGTACTCCCTGAGGAATGGGAATTAGAGGAATGACAGCTGATCTCACTGAAACAAATCACATTTTGAAGGGTCAGTGCTGATTGACCTCCTCCTGTTCTCACGGTCTCCGTGTCTGCCTGCCTGACAGACACTCCTTGTCTGCGGCCCTCGCTATCTCTCTATCCTAATGATGGGGTGAGAAATTATTAAGACAAGTTAGTAGAAGTGTTTCCCATCAAATCCAGCAGCTGATTTATTTTGTTGTCTCCTTCCCAATGTCTGTGACCAGGAAACGGGCAATCCGACTGAACAAACAGGAGAGGGCGCAGAGGAAGGAGAACTGGGAGAATGTGACGGGGAGTGAGAATTCCGATACAGACTCCTCAGACAGAGAGCAGAGCAACGAGATCAGGAGATGATCCACTCTCTCTGCCACAACACGGGATTCTGCAGGATACAGCCCAGGACCAGACCCAGCAGGGTCTCAGAGAGCAGGGGTCAGCAGACAGGATTCCATCAACAACTCTCACAATGTTAAAGGGTCCAGCCTCACTTCATGGGCTGCAGCTGATACCCAGACTCATACTGCACCATAACCACTGTCACAGGGTCAGGGCTGAGGGAGTGGGCACTGTCACAGGGTCAGGGCTGGGGGAGGGGGCACTGTCACAGGGTCAGGGCTGGGGGAGGGGGCACTGTCACAGGGTCAG
>NW_025191638.1:0-3558 GCF_004010195.1 Chiloscyllium plagiosum
TCAACTGCTCAGACTGGGACACAGGAGCAGGAGGAAGTCACTCAACCGCTCGAGACTGGGACACAGGAACAGGAGGGAGTCACTCAAATGCTCGCGACTGGGACACAGGAACAGGAGAGAGTCACTCAATTCCTCGAGACTGGGTCACAGGAACAGGACGCAGTCATTCCACTGCATGAGACTGGAACACGACAGGAGGGAGTCATTGAACTGCACGAGACTGGGACTCAGGTACAGGAGCGAGTTACTCAACCTGTCTAGACTGGGTCACAGGAACAGGAGGGAGTCAGTCAACTGCTCGAGTCTGGGTCACAGGAAAAGGAGGGAGTCATTCAACTGCTCGAGTCTGGGAAACAGGAACAGGAGGGAGTCAGTCAACTGCTCGAGACTAGGACACAGGGACAGGTGGGAGTCAGTCAACCGCTCGAGACTGGGAAACAGGAACAGGAGGCAGTCACTCAATTGCTCGAGACTGGGACACAGGAACAGGAGGCAGTCACTCAACCGCTCAAGTCTGGGACACAGGTTCAGGAGGCAGTCTTTCAACTGCTCGAGACTGGAACACAGGTACAGGAGCGAGTTACTCAACTAGTCTAGACTGGGTCCCAGGAACAGGAGGGAGTCAGTCAACTACTCGAGTCTGGGTCACAGGAACAGGAGGGAGTCAGTCAACTGCTCGAGACTGGGACACAGGGACAGGAGGCAGTCCGTCAACTGCTCGAGACTGGGAAACAGGAACAGGAGGCAGTCACTCAACTGCTCTAGACTGGCACACCAAAGCAGCAGGGAGTCACTCAATTGCTCGAGACTGGAACACAGGAACAGGAGGCAGTCACTCAACTGCTCGAGTCAGGGACACAGGTTCAGGAGGCAGTCATTCAACTGCTCGAGACTGGAACACAGGAACAGGAGGGAGTTACTCAACTGCTCGAGACTGGGACACAGGAACAGGAGGGAGTTACACAACTGCTCTAGACTGGGACACAGGGACAGGAGGGAGTGAGTCAACTGCTCGAACTGGGACACAGGAACAGGAGGCAGTCACTCAACTGCTCGTGACTGGGAAACAGGAACAGGAGGGAGTCAGTCAACTGCTCGAGACTGGGACACAGGAACAGGAGGGATTCATTCAACTTCTTGAGACTGGGACACAGGAACAGGAGGCAGTCATTCAATTGCTCGAGACTGGGACACAGGAACTGGAGGGAATCATTCAACTGCTCGAGCCCGGGACACAGGAACAGGAGGGAATCACTTAACTGCTTGAGATAGAGAAACAGGAACAGGGGGCAGTCACTCAACTGCTCGAGACTGGGACACAGGAACCGGAGGGAGTTACTCAACTGCTCGATACTGGGAGACAGGAACAGGAGGGAGTCACTCAACTACTCGATACTGGGACACAGGAACATGATGGAGTCACTCAATTGCTCGATACTGGGACACAGGAACAGGAGGGAGTCATTCAACTGCTCGAGACTGGGACACAGGAACAGGAGGGAGTCACTCAATTGCTCGAGATTGTGTCACAGGAACAGGACGCAGTAATTCCACTGCTTGACACTGGGAAAGAGGAACAGGAGGGAGTCACGCAACTGCTCGAGATTGGGACACAGAAACAGGAGTGAGTCATTGAGCTGCTCTTGACTGGGACAACAGGACAGGAGGGAGTCAGTCAACTGTTCGAGACTGGGAAACAGGAACAGGAGTGAGTCATTCCACTGCACGAAACTGGAACACAGGAACAGGAGAGAGTCATTCACCTGCTCGAGTCTGGGACGAAGGAACAGGAGGGAGTCATTCAACTACTCGAGAGTGGGACACAGAGTCAGGATGGATTTATCCAACTGCTCGAAACTGGGCCACAGGAACAGGAGGCAGTCACTCAACTGCTCGAGACTGGGAAACAGGAACAGGAGGGAGTCACTCAACTGCTCGAGATGGGGACACAGGAACAGGAGGTAGTCAAGCAACTGCTCGAGACTGGGACACAGGACCGGGAAGGTGTCACTCAACTGCTTGAGACTGGGTGACAGGAACAGGAGGGGGTCAGTCAACTGCTCGAGACTGGGACATAGGGACAGGAGGGAGTCAGTCAACTGCTCAGACTGGGTCACAGGAACAGGCGGGATTCATTCAACTGCTCGAGACTGGGACACAGGAACTGGAGGGAATCATTCAACTGCTCGAGACTGGGACACAGGAACAGGAGGGAATCACTTAACTGCTTGAGAGAGAGAAACAGGAACTGGGGGGAATCATTCAACTGCTCGAGCCTGGGACACAGGAACAGGAGGGAATCACTTAAGTACTAGAGATAGAGAAACAGGAACAGGAGGCAGTCACTCAACTGCTCGAGACTGGGACACAGGAACCGGAGGGAGTTACTCAACTGGTCGAGACTGGGACACATGGACAGGAGGGAGTCAGTCATATGCTCGAGATCGGGACACAGGAACAGGAGGCAGTCACCCAACTGCTCGAGACTGGAAAACAGGAACAGGAGGGAGTCAGTCAACTGCTCGAGTGTGGGTCACAGGAACTGGAGGGATTCATTCAACTACTCGAGACTGGGACACAGGAACAGGAGGGAATCACTTAATTGCTTGAGAGAGAGAAACAGGAACTGGAGGGAATCATTCAACTGCTCGAGCCTGGGACACAGGAACAGGAGGGATTTACTCAACTGCTCGATACTGGGAGACAGGAACAGGAGGGAGTCACTCATCTACTCGATAGTGGGACACAGGATACGGATGGAGTCACTCATTTGCTCAATACTGGGACACAGGAACAGGAGGGAGTCATTCAACTGCTCGAGGCTGGGACAACAGGACTGGAGGGGGTCACTCAACTGCTCGATATTGGGACACAGGAACAGGTGTGAGTCACTCTGCCACTCGGGTTTGGGCCACAGGAACAGGAAGTAGACACTCAACAGCTCTAGACTGGGACACAGAAGCAGGAGGGCGTCACTCAACTGCTCTAGACTGGCACACCAAAGCAGCAGGGAGTCACTCAACCGCTCGAGAATGGATCACAGGAACAGGAGGTAGTCATTCCACTGAACGAAACTGGAACACAGAAACAGGAGAGAGTCATTCACCTGCTCGAGACTGGGACACAGGAACAGGAGGCAGTTACTGAACTTCTCGAGACTGGGAAACAGGAACAGGAGGGAATCACTCAACTGCTCGAGATGGGGACACAGGTACAGGAGGTAGCCACGCAACTGCTCGAGACTGGGACACAGGACCGGGAAGGTGTCACTCAACTGCTTGAGATGGGTGACAGGAACAGGAGGCAGTCAGTCAACTGCTCGAGATGGGGACACAGGAGCAGGAGGGAGTCACTCAACCGCTCGATACTGGGTCACAGAAACAGGAGAGAGTCACTCAATTGCTCGAGACTGGGACAGCGGAGCAGGAGGGTGTAACTCAACTGCTCGAGTCAGGATCACAGGAACAGGAGGTAGTCATTCCACTGCACGAAACTGGAACACAGGAACAGGAGAGAGTCATTCACCTGCTCGATTCTGGGACACAGGAACAGGAGGCA
>NW_025191639.1:0-3558 GCF_004010195.1 Chiloscyllium plagiosum
GTGACTGTGGGTTGGTTTATATCAGACAGGGGGAGATTGGTGTCAGGGACTGTGGGGCTGGTTTTAATCAGACAGTGGAGATTGGTGTCAGTGCCTGTGGGGCTACTTTATGTCAGACAGGAGGGGTTGATATCAGCGACTGTGGTTCTGTTTTATATCAGACAGGGGGAGATTGGTGTCAGTGACTGTGGGTCATGTATATGACAGAGAGGGGGAGATTGGTGCCAATGACTGTGGGTCTGGTTTATATCAGACAGAGGGAAATGAGTGTCAGTGACTGTGTTTTAGTTTATATCAGACAGGGGAGATTGTTGTCATTGCCTGTGGGTCATGTTTATATCAGACGGGGGGAGATTGGTGTCAGTGACTGTGGGGCTGGTTTATATCAGACAGGAGGAGATTGGCGTCAGTGACTGTGGGGCTGGATTATATCAGACAGGATGAGATTGGTGCCAGTGACTGTGGGGCTGGTTTATATCAGACAGGGGAAAATTGGTGTCAGTGTCTGTGTAGATGGTTTATATCAGACAGGGGAAAATTGGTGTCAGTGTCTGTGGAGATGGTTTATATCAGACAGGGGGAGATTGGTGTCAGTGACTGTGGGGCTCGTTTCTGTCAGACAGGAGGGGATTGGTGTCAGTGACTGTGGGGCTGGTTTATATCAGACAAGAGGAGATTGGCGTCAGTGATTGTGGGACTGCTTTATATCAGACATGTGGGAGATTGGTGTCAGTTACTGTGGGGATGGTTTATGTCAGTCAGGAGGGGTTGGTGTCAGCGACTGTGGTTCTGTTTTATAAACGACAGTGGGAGATTGGTGTCAGTGACTGTGGGTCATGTTTATATCAGACAGAGGGAGATGAGTGTCAGTGACTGTGGTTTAGTTTATATCAGACAGGGGGAGATTGTTGTCATTGCCTGTGTGTCATGTTTATATCAGACGGGGGGAGATTGATGTCAGTGACTGTGGGGCTGGTTTATATCAGACAGGAGGAGATTGGTGTCAGTGACTGCGGGGCTGGATTATATCAGACAGGAGGACATTGGTGTCAGTGACTGTGGGGCTGGATTATATCAGACAGCGGGAGATTGGTGTCAGGGACTGTGGGTTGGTTTATATCAGACAGGATAAGATTGGTGTCAGTGACTGTGGGTTGGTTTACATCAGACAGGGGGAGATTGGTGTCAGGGTCTGTGGGGCTGTTTTATATCAGACAGTGGGAGTTTGGTGTCAGTCTCTGTGGGTTGGTTTATATCATACAAGGTGAGATTGGTGTCAGTGACTGTGGGTTGGTTTATATCTGACAGGGGGAGATTGGTGACAGTGTCTGAGGGGTTGGTTTATATCAGACAAGGGGAGATTGGTGTCAGTGTCTGTGGGGCTGGTTTAAATCAGACAGGGGAGATTGGTGTCAGGGACTGTGGGGCTCTTTGAAATCAGACAGGGGAGATTGGTGTCAGTGTCTGTGGGGCTGGTTTATATCAGACAGGGGGAGAATCGTGTGTGTCTGTGGGGCTGGTTTAAATCAGACAGGGGGAGATTGGTGACAGTGTCTGAGGGGTTGGTTTATATCAGACAAGGGGAGATTGGTGTCAGTGACTGTGGAGATGGTTTATATCAGACAGGGGGAAATTGGTGACAGTGTCTGAGGGGTTGGTTCATATCAGACAAGGGGAGATTGGTGTCAGTGTCTGTGGGGCTGGTTTATATCAGACAGGAGGAGATTGGTGTCTGTGTCTGTGGAGATGGTTTATATCAGACAGGCAGAGATTGGTGTCAGTGACTGTGGACCTGGTTTATATCAGACAAGGTGAGATTGGTGTCAGTGCCTATGGTTCTGGTTTATATGAGACAAGAGGAGATTGGTGTCAGTGTCTGTGGGGCTGGTTTATATCAGACAGGGGGAGATTGGCGTCAGTGACTGTGGGGATGGTTTATGCCAGACAGGAGGAGTTTGGCGTCAGTGACTGTGGGGCTGGATTATAATTGACAGGAGGAGATTGGTGTCAGTGACTGTGGGTCATGTTTATATCAGAGAGGGGGAGATTGGTGCCAGTGACTGTGGGTCTGGTTTACATCAGACAGAGGGAGATGAGTGTCAGTGACTGTGGTTTAGTTTATATCAGACAGGGGGACATTGTTGTCAGTGACTGTGGGGCTGGTTTATATTAGACAGAGGAGATTGGTGTCAGTGACTGTGGGGCTGGATTATATCAGACAGGATGAGATTGGTGTCAGTGACTGTGGGTTGGTTTATATCCGACAGGTGGAGATTGGTGTCAGGGACTGTGTCAGACAGGGGTGATTGGTGTCAGTGACTGTTGGGCTGGTTTATGACAGAAAGGAGGGGAATTGTGTCAGTGACTGTGGGGCTAGTTTATGTCAGAAAGGAGGAGATTGGTGTCAGTGACTGTGGGTCTGGTTTATATCAGACAGGGGGAGATTGGTGTCAGTGCCTGTGGGGCTGATTTAAATCAGACAGTGGGAGATTGGTGTCAGTGCCTGTGGGGCTGGTTTATATCAAACAGGGGGAGATTGGTGTCAGTGACTGTGGATCAGTGGTGCTGGAAGAGCACAGCAATTCAGGCAGCATCCGAGGACAAGCAAAATCGACGTTTCGGGCAAAAGCCCTTCATCAGGTTTTCCGAAACGTTGATTTTGCCTGTCCTCAGATGCTACCTGAATTGCTGTGCTCTTCCAGCACCACTGATCCAGAATCTGGTTTCCAGCATCTGCAGTCATTGTTTTTACCTCGTCAGTGACTGTGGGGCTTGTATAAATCAGACAGGGGAGATTGGTGTCAGTGACTGTGGGGCTGGTATAAATCAGACAGGGGGAGATTGTTGTCAGTGTCTGTGGGGCTGGTTTAAATCAGACAGGGGTGATTGTTGTCAGTGACTGTGGAGATGGTTTATATCAGACCAAGGGAAATTGGTGTCAGTGACTGGAGGGCAGGTTTATATCAGACAGGGGGAGATTGGTGACAGTGTCTGTGGGGCTGGTTTATATAAGACAAGGGGTTATTGGTGTCAGTATCTGTGGGGCTGGTTTATATCAGACAGGAGGAGATTGGTGTCAGTGTCTGTGGAGATGGTTGATATCAGACAAGGGGAGATTGGTGTCAGTGTCTGTGGAGATGGTTGATATCAGACAGGGGCAAATTGGTGTCAGTGACTGTAGGGCAGGTTTATATCAGACAGGGGGAGATTGGTGACAGTGTCTGTGCGGCTGGTTTATATAAGACAAAGGGTTATTGGTGTCAGTATCTGTGGGTCTGGTTTATATCAGACCGGGGGAGATTGGTGTCAGTGTCTGTGGGGCTGTGTTATATCAGACAAGGGGAGATTGGAAACAGTGATGGTGCGTTGGTTTATATCAGACACGCAGAGTTTGGTGTCGGTGACTGTGTTGCTGGTTTATATCAGACAGGGGGTGATTAGTGTCAGTGTCTGTGCGGCTGGTTTATTTCAGACAGAGGGAGAATGGTGTCAGTGTCTGTGGAGCTGTTTTATATCAGACAGGGGGAGATTGGTGTCTGTGTCTGTGGGGCTGGTTTA
>NW_025191640.1:0-3558 GCF_004010195.1 Chiloscyllium plagiosum
CCTCCCTATCACTGACACCTCCTCTAGCCCCCTACACCCCTCCCTATCACTGTCACCTCCTCATGTCTGCCTCTGTCAGGATGAATATGTTATTTGTTAAATGTTGGGCCGTATTTCGCGAGGGTGGACATGTTCAGAGAATCATACAGTGCTGAAGAGGCCCTTCAGCCCCACTGCACTCACCCGACCCTGGTCCCAATTTCCCACCCCAGGCGCATTGCTATGACACTTTGAGTGCTCACATCCAACTCCTTATTAAACAATGTGAGGTTTCCCACCTCCAATACCTGTCCAGGTAGTGCACTTCTGTCCCCTGCCCCCCAGGGGATAATCATTCCCCTGAAAACCCCCCAAACCTCCTGCCTCGCACCGTAAAAAGGATGGCCCCTTATGACTGACCAATCAACTAAGGGGAACAGCTGCTTTCTATCCCCCTTGTCCATGCCCCTCATAACCGATACCCCTCCATCAGCTGCCCCCTCAATCCTCTCTGCTCCCAAGAAAACAACCCGAGGTTATTGCTGAAATGCTCCATCCCAGGCAGTATCTCCTGGGGACTGCCCTCTGCACTTCAATCCCATTCCTCCTATCGTGTGGGAACCAAAACTGCACCCAGTCCTGCAGCTGGGGCCTCTGTCCAGCCAATCAGCACTCCCCTCTCAAACACTACAGATGTCGGTCTTCCCCTTGAATTGGCTTTCTTGTGAAATGTCCTGACGACAAGACGATACGCTTTGACAACACGAATCTTCTTCCAAGTAATACTCAAGTTCTATATGACCCAATGAGCAGCTGGTGTCTCTCCCAGAACAAATTTTGTTGGGGGTTTGTCCTGAATTCAGAATGGTCTCCCACAGTGACGATCACACATAGCACCCCCAGTAACAACTAGACACTGCGTTCTTGCCTTTCAGTTTAACGTCTTCCCCTTAGAGCTCTCTCCTGTTTACCCACTGACATCACAGCATCTGAGCCCAGCTCCACGTCCTCAGTCATTGCAATATCCCAATGAGAAGACAGCGCCTCACTGCGGAACTGAACAGCTCTGCACAACCGGCCAACAACCCCTCCCCCAGCCCTGACCCCCTTCCCAGCCCCTCCCATTCCCTCCCACTTCTCCCACGCCCAGTGCCTGTTTCTGAGGAGTGAATTCTGCCAAGACCAGTCAAAGAATAACAACAAGCTACATTTACGTAGCGATTTTCACAAACACAGAGTGCTTTCCAGCCAATGAAGTACATTTTAAAGGTCAGTCACAGTTGGACTGTTGGAGTGGAAGCCCCTATGGGACACAGCAACATCCCATAAACAAACTGGGTAAGCTGTTCACTTGGTGATGTCGATAGAGGAGGGAATATTGGCCAGGACACCAGGGAGAAGTCCCAGCTCCTTCCTCAGAGCAGGCCTCTGGGATCCTGACATCCCCCCCAGACAGATCAGTGACATGAGACCAATAATACACAGAAATGAGAAAAGGAAACAGACATCTGATCACGAATGGTGGTAGACAATGAAACAGCTCACTGGAGGAGGGGGCTCTACAGATATCCCCATCCTCAAAGTTGGAGGAGCCCAGCACACCAGTGTCAAAGATAAGGCTGAAGCTTTCACAGCAATCCTCAGCCAGAATTGCCGAGTGAATGATCCATCTCGACCTCCTCCAGTGGTCCCCAGCGTCACAGATACCAGGCTCCAGCCAATTTGATTCACTCCATGTGATATTAAGAAACTGTTGGATACTGCAAAGGTCCTGACAACTTTTGGCAATAGTACTGAAGACTATATGGGAACACCACCCCCTAAAAGTTCCCCTCCAAGCCACTCACCATCCTGACTTGGAAATATATCACTGTTCCTTCACTGTCTCTGGGTCAAAATCCTGGAATTCCCTCCCTAAGGGCATTGTGGGTCACCCTCCAGCACATGGACTGCAGCAGGTCAAGAAAGCAGCTCACCCCCACCTTCTCAAGGGGGCAACTAGGGATGGGCTATAAGTGCTGGACTTAGCCAGAGACACCATATTCCTGAGAGAAGGCTCCTGGTGATAAGTTGTTCACCAACACAAGTCACTGTGGGAAGAAGTCTTGAATTTGCCATTTATGAACCTTCTGTCAACGGTGTGATTGGGTGAACGAATATCACCCTCTGGGGGACTGAGCCCCAGTAGCTGGTCATGGGCAGGTTTACCTTTTTGGTTTATTTGTTTGTCAGACCAGAAAACTCATAAAGACCCAGCACCTTTCAGTGTAAATTCGATAAAATCATTTCATCATCTCATTTGTCTCCATCAGACCAGACACATTGTTCCCATCCCCCCAGCCCCACCCCGTGTTGGCTGTGACTCTTTCCGGGGAGCAGGCTGAGCTGGGGGAAATGGGGAGGTCAACTCAGGTTTACAAACCCACCCCTGGGCAGAGAGTGGGCAGGCAACGCCAGGATGCAGACTGAGCTTCCCCTGCCCAGACTCAGACTGATTTGGCAGACTGTGTGCCCTCTCTTGTCCACCTCCTTCAGTGAGCGAACTTTACCGAGTGTGTGTGGGAGATAGAGGACAACAGCAAACTCATCGCTTTATCACATTGGTGACAACTGGGACGGGGACTCCTTATTGAAACTCATATTATCAGAAGGGGTATTAGAACCTGCCCCTTTGCTCCCTGGGGGGATGCTGGCAAGCTGTATAACCCCAAACTGCCCTACTCCTGCCCAGGAAGGGGGGAGTTAGGTTACAATTGATCCTGTCACTACCCAAATTTCCCCATTCCCCTGCTGAAGGATCCCACTTGGAATTGTGTTCAATGAATGATGCATTAAATGAGATGAAATTCACTAAATTCAACTATGAAAACTAATCATTACGTTTGGCTAAATTGGCGACTAAGTTGAGAAAGAAATGCATCTTTGATACTGTACCTCGGGCCCTGGAGACAGCGGTCAGTTTGGTGGTGCTGGTTGCTATGGTAACGGGGGTTGTAGTGGAGGGAGAGGAAGGGATGCTGATGGTGGGAGACGGAGAGATGGGAGCATCTGGTTGGTGGGAAGAAAAAATAATCTTAAACAGGCAAGAGACAAAAAAAAACAAAACTGAAAACAATCCAAAAAGATCATGCATCATGAATAAAGGAAAACTCACAGAGCACAACAAAACCATTCCAAATAATATACAGATGCAATGAAGCTGAACATTATAAACCGACACCCATTGGCCAGCTGGTATGAACGGATCACAGATAACGGAGCTGAATATAAACAAAAGGCAATAAACACTTACACGTGTCTGTGAGACCTTCCAGCTAAAACACTGACCAATAACAGGGGCCGAGGGATGATGGTGTTCACCCAGAATCTCAAGCAACAGCCGCTGTGTATAACCCGAGGGAGAGGATTCAGACAGGCCGGAATCTGTGGGTGCTTCTTTGGGTTTATTTTAAATAATTCTCAAGGCTTATTAGGGTGGCATGGTGGCTCAGTGGTTAGCACTGCTGCCTCACAGCACCAGGGTCCCAGGTTCGATTCCTGCCTCAGGTAACTGTGTGGAGTTTGCACATTCTCTCTGTG
>NW_025191641.1:0-1080 GCF_004010195.1 Chiloscyllium plagiosum
ATGGAGGGTGAATGAATAACATCAAAGCGTAAAAGTAGCTCTGGCCATAACCCAGGCTCGTGCTTCTTTCTACATTTTGGCTCAGATTCTGCAGATATGGGAATTCAGAAAATCATGCTCAACTCCAGCTCCTCATCTAACACCATAGTAAAACAGGGAAGGTAACCGGCAACTTGATTCAAACAAGTACCATATTGTAAGAAATGCTAATTATATCAAATGAGCCCACACTAAAACCCCATAACCATAATACTGAGGTCAATAAAAATCATTGTACAAGATTCTGTACAAGGTATAGTTTAATGAACAAAATAAGATAGAATTAAATACACTTCCATTTGCGAATCCACTGGGGTGAAAGCTGCTTGGAGGTTTCTCTGCCATCAATCCCTTAAATGTTCTGTAATCAAAGCCTCCATTGGGACTTCGGGAAACCCCAGTGTTTCAGCAAATCACGATGTTCCTTGGTCACTCAGCATCACATGATTGGTCTGGAACAGCAGCAGCTTCCAATCAGCATTTAATTAAACAAATCACGACATATCACCAACAAAAATAGAATTTGCTGGAAGACTTTAGCAAGTCTGGGCGGCACGGTGGCACAATGGTTAGCACTGTTGCCTCACAGCGCCAGAGACCCAGGTTCAATTCCTGCCTCCGGTGACTGTCTGTGTGGAGTTTGCACATTCTACTCGTGTCCGTGTGGGTTTCCTCTGGGTGCTCCGGTTTCCTCCCACAGTCCAAAAATGTGCAGGTTAGGTGAATTGGCCATGTTAAATTGCCCATAGTGTTAGGTGAAGGGGGGAGCGGAAATGGGTCCGGGCGGGTCGGTGTGGACTTGTTGGGCTGAAGGGCCTGTTTCCACACTGTAAGTAATCTAATCTAATATCACCAACAAAAACAGAATTTGCTGGAAGACTTTAGCAAGTCTGGCAGTGGCTGTGGAGAGAAATCAAGATTTAACATTTTGGGTCCAGTGACTCTTCCACAGAGCTGCTAGTCACTCGGAAAGCGTTGTTTTTTTATGCAGAAGATAGAGTGGGTTGGGGGTGGGGGAGGGAAGGAGTAAAGTGGAGATAG
>NW_025191641.1:1506-3558 GCF_004010195.1 Chiloscyllium plagiosum
TTGGCCAGTTCACCGAACCTGCACATCTTTGGAATGTGGGAGGAAACTGGAGCATCCTGAAGAAACCCACACAGACACAAGGAGAACGTGCAAACTCCACACAAACAGTTACTAGAACAGTTTGTTGATGGTGTTTGGAGGTGGCAGAAATGGGGCTTATGGAGTGTAGAGAGACCTAACTCAGTTCTTCTTTTCTTCCCTTGTCCACATACCCCACAAAGAGACAACATAACTGGGCTCTATGTGGGTATCCATGGCCACCTCTCTGACCTGAAGAAGGTGAGTGCCATTAAGAGAAGCTGTTCAGGTGAGGATAAGCTCAGCCAGGTGGAGGAGGGTGGTGGTGGGTAGGGCCCATCAGGCTATTTTTCCAGGAAGATGCAGAGAGCCCTGAGACCACCCTGATGGGGATGGATGGGGAAAGGATTGCTTGTCCACGGTAAAGGGGAGGTGGCTAGAGCCTGCAAACTGAAAATTCTGAAACTGACGTAAAGTATTAGAGAAATTATAGATGTAAGTGGGAAGGGACTGGTCAATGGAAGAAAACCAGATGTGAGTTAGGTATCTCTACACTGCATAAGCCCCATTTCTGCCACCTCCAAACACCATCAACAAACTGTTCTAGTAACTGTTTGTGTGGAGTTTGCACGTTCTCCTTGTGTCTGTGTGGGTTTCTTCAGGATGCTCCAGTTTCCTCCCACATTCCAAAGATGTGCAGGTTCGGTGAACTGGCCAAGCCTCCCATGAGAGGAAACATCCTCCCTGCATTTTCTCTGTCAAAGCTTATGTTTCAATGAGATCACGGCTCATTCTTCTGAATCCCAGTGAGTACAGTCCCAAACAGTTTAATGTTTGTTCATAAGACAATCCATCCATTCTCGGGACCATCCGAGTGAATCTTCACTGAACTGCCTGCAATGGAATGATGCCTTTCCTAAAATAAAGGGACTGAAACTGTTCACAGTACTCCAGATGTAGTCTCACCAGCACCTTGTACAGTTACAGGAAGACTTCCCTACTCTTATACTCCAACCTCCTTGAAATAAGGGCCAACAATCACAATTGCCTTTTTTTCCAGAATCCCGACAATGTGGAAACAGACCCTTCGGCCCAACAAGTCCACACTGAGCCTCTGAAGAGTAACCCATCCAGACCCATTCCCCTACCCTACTACTCTACGTTTACGGGGAACAGGAGAATCGATGTTTCCTGAAGGCTTCCTGAAGAAGGGCTTATGCCCGAAACGTCGATTCTCCTGTTCCCTGGATGCTGCCTGACCTGCTGCGCTTTTCCAGCAACACATTTCCAGCTCTGATCTCCAGCATCTGCAGACCTCACTTTCTACTCTACGTTTACCCCAATCTAATGCACCTAACTTGCACAGCCCTGAACACTATGAGCCATTGGTTTAGCTCAGTTGGCAGGGCAGCTGGCTTGTAATACTAATAGCAGAAGTTCAAATGGCACCCTGGCTGAGGTTACCAAGAAGGACTCTCCTTCTCAACCTTTCCCTTTGAGATGTCGTGATCTTCAGGTTAAACCACCACCAGTGACCTCTGTCTAATGAGAAATCAGCACTATGGTCACTTTGCCTTTTCTGTTCTGTATGATTTGAAATGGACTTTAATGGAGTGTATTGCACATATTATTTCATAAAATGCTGCATACTTTTGCAACAAAAAAAATCATTGATTCACATAAATTATCCAATTGTATTACTTAACAATTCAGTATCATCATATTCTACCTCATCAGTGTTCTGATGTGGATAGCTGCCAGAATTTGTTAACCCAAACTGTACACAAAATCTTTGAAAATGCTGCAATCTGAATGTCCCTGTGGAGATTTCCAGAGAATATAGATAATTGGCTTAATTGACTCCAAGTTTAATTCAGTTGGGTTGTTCGAGGCAGAGACATGCAGTCAGAAAATGCACGGAATTATTCGCAATGTCAGCAAAATATATGACATGATCCTGGCCATCATTGGTATTCCGGGTAAGTGGGTTTGTACAGAAATTGTGTAAATATGCTGGTTTTACTGTGGGACTGA
>NW_025191642.1:0-1386 GCF_004010195.1 Chiloscyllium plagiosum
ACAGGGTGGTGAAGAGGGTATTTGGCACGCTCATCTTCACTGGTCAAAGCAGGGAGTACAGGAGCTGGGACATCATGTTACAGCTGTACAAGGCATTGGGAAGGCCACATTTGGACATTATGTACATTTCTGCTCACCCTGCTATAGGAAGGAAGTTATTACACTGGTTTGGGTAAAATAAAGATTAATTGGAAGGTTTGAATTATAAGGCAAGGATGGATAGGCTGAGATGTTTTCCAGGGAATGCAGGAGATTGAGGGGTGACCTTAATAATCATGAGGTTTATATAATCATGACGGGCATTAATAAGGTGAATAGCTAAAGCCTTTTCCCCAGTACAGGGGAGTCCAGTGCTAGAAGGAATAGGTTTAAGTCGTGAGAGGAAAGAAGTAGAAGGGGCCGGAGAGACATTTCAAGGACATTTTTACAGGAACATGGATAGGAAGGATTTAGAGAGGATTGGGCCAAACACAGGCAAATGGGACTAGTTCAGTTTTGGAAACTTGGTCAGCATGGATGAGTATAGCTGAAGGGCCTGATGCCACGCTGTAAACCTCTATGACTCTATGATGATGTATACTTGGGCACCTTCCCATAGGACCAGTCAACATGGGCCTCCTTCCCATTGGATTGTCCAGTATCTGAGCTGCAAAACCGACATTGTGTCCATCACATATGTCTCTTATTTCAATCTCAATCACAATGTTTGTCTCTGCACAGAAACCCTAATTTCTGCTTGTCCCACCTCCTAACTCTATGATTCCAATATCCTCTCCCAGCTTCCTGAACCACATTCCATAAATGCTACCTTGTCTGGTATGTAGTGGTCTCTTCCCTGTCTTACCATGTGTTGTTCCAGAATGACCCACGATCTCACTGCCAGCCAATTGCCTCCATGGCCTCCCTCCTCCCTCACTCTGTGTCTTGCTGCAGACTCACACCTTACAGCGTGCTCTCTGACCTCCTGCCCTTCATCCCTCCCCCTCTCGATGGCTGTGCTATTGAATATACTGTTCACTTCCATCACTTTTGGTTCACTGTTGCTTTGCCATTGATTTGCTGACTTATTCTGGTACATCTAATCTGGTCTGTTCCCTGAGTTGGTTTAAGACCGTTTTGCTTGAGAAAACACTCTTCTGTAAACTGGGTTGTCTGTTTCTCCCAGTCTTTGTGTACAGGTGAGACTAAGTGTGTGTAAGCTCTTATACAACACAGCCAGAAGTCACTGAGCCGAATGTGACAGTCAAATGAGTTCAATGAGTCCCATTTACCCAGCCCTTCCTGTATAACCCTGCAATTGTTTCCTTTTCAGCTATTTCTCCAAATGCCCTTTGAAAGTTGCTGTTGAATCCACTTCCACTCACCTTGCAGACAAGTCATCATGAA
>NW_025191642.1:2322-3559 GCF_004010195.1 Chiloscyllium plagiosum
GTCTCAGTAACAAACGTCCAGCTGCTCCGAGCTCCTTCTTTCACTTCCTCTCTTGGTGAAGTTTCAACCTTGCGATCTGACAGTCTTTGCAGTTATTTTTTACACTGGGGCTTTCTGCTGTGGTCAGAATCTCTAATAATAAGTGCCCAATCAGTGACAATCACAGCAGCTAGAAGCAGTCAGGACTGAAACACATTGGGAAGATCAAAGCCATCCTCTTCAGCTCCCGGCACAAACTCCATCCCTCTCCCTGAGCACTGTCAGCTGCTCAATCAGACTCGTTACATACTTGGCCACATCTATGTAAATGATCTGAGCTCCATATCGCAAAGATCAGCCACTGAAAATCTCAGCCATGTCTGGGACTCCAAACATGACCATTCCAATGCTGGCTGTACTTGCACTCATCACAGTCACAGCCCTCCATAATCTTGAGCTCATTCCAAGTTCTGCTGCCCATATCCCAACTTGCACCAAGTCCCATTCCACCAACCCCCTGCACCCCGTGTTTACATTGGCTCCTGGCCCAGAAACACTTCAATTTTCAAATTCTTATCCTTGTTCTCAAATCCCTCCCTGTCCTCCAACTTCCCTACCTCTGTGACCGCCTCACTCAGTGTGGTTAGCAATCTTGGATATATGGCTCTCTAATCCTTTATGCACATCATTGAGAAACATTGTACATAGCTGAGCACAGATCCCTGGGGACACCACTATTCACATCTTGCTCATTAGTGGACACACACATTATCCGTCCTCTCTGACTCCTACCTCCAAACTAATTCCTGACATAAGACAAATACTTTTCACTAATTGGTTTGATAGGAGAAAGCAGAGGTTAATGGTGGAAATTGCTTGTCAGACTGGATGCCTGTGTCTAGTGGAGTGCCTGAGGGCTAGGCGCTGGGCCCATTACTGTTTGTTATGTGTATCAATGATTTGGATAAGAATCTGTAAGGCATGATTAGTAAGTTTGCAGAAGACATTACAATAGGTGGTATCATGGAGATTATCAGATATTGCGGCAGGACCTTGATCAGCTGAGGAAGTGGGAAGAGAAATGAAAATTAAATTTATGTAGATTAGTGTGAGGTCTTGAATTTTAGAAAATTAAATCAAGGTCTGGGTTTCATTGTGTAGTGGAACAGTGGGATCTTGCAGTTCAGGTACACGGTTCTCTGAAAGTTGAGTCACAATGAGACGGGGCAGTGAAGAAGGCTTTTGGTGCTCTGGCCAT
>NW_025191643.1:0-1633 GCF_004010195.1 Chiloscyllium plagiosum
CCCTATCTCTCACCACCAACTGCTTCCACAACCTTCCCTACATCTTTTGCCACTTCCAGTCCCTTCAGCACCTGCTATTGCTGCAAACTCGCCATTTTCCAAGGCTCTACCCATGCGTTCAATCCTCCTCTCCTGAGGAATGACTCCCTGCATTCGCCATAAGGCAGATGGAATGACAGTGAACAGATATGATGAAACTGTCGTTCCAGAGTTGGAGCAGCAGAATGACCATCGCTGGGAAGGGAATATTGAAGGGTAGTTGGAATCAAGGCAGGACAGGCAAAAAGCCAACAAGTTGTGAACAAAGGATGAGGTTAATGCATTACTGAGACAGTCACGTGAATATGAGGATCAAAATTTGGAGTCTATTTGGGTGGAACTGAGAATAAAAAAGCAGCAGCAAGCGCTAGCAGGAATTCTTTTGTAGGCACCAGACAGTAGTGGTAATGTCAATATGGTTGCGGTCAGGACACTGAATATACTTGCAGCAAGGGCAGGACGGTAACTGTATGTGACAGTGGTCTCCATCTCGACTGGATAACTAATGAGTATCAGGGCTGTAATGGATGGAATCCTGTATTATATATGAGATGGTTTTCCATAACAACAGATCAAGGAGTCATTAACAAAATTGTCAATTGTAGATCAAATGCTGTGTAATAATAAATAACTAATAATTCCATTGTAAATGAGTTTGTGAGCAGAGATCCATAATATTATCATGGAGATTCTGAGTTGAAATGTAGGAGCAGAATTAGGCCACTTGGCCTATTGAGTATGCTCTGCCCTTCAAGCAGGTCATGGCTGACCAGATGATCTTCAACATTACTTTACTGCCTTCTCCACAAAACCCTTGTTTCCCTGATTCTTTAAAATCTGACAATCTCTGCTGTAAATATTCTTAATGACCCAGCCTCGGCATCCCCCAGCAGTCAGGAATTCCCACAGAGTCACTACCCTCTGAGGGAAGGCATTCCTCCTCATCTCCATCTTAAATGGGTGAGCCCTTGCTGGGATGTTTTGCCCCCTGGTTACAGATTCTCACACAATTGAAATGAAAGTTAGTGACAAATATAATTATTGCAGATGAAATTAAAATTGGTTGAATTGGAGTTAATGAGCAAGGATATCCAAGGTTGCAGAAGGTTAAATATCAGGTGGTAAGATGTGCAGAGGAATGGCAAATTGAGTTTAATCTGGACAAGTGTGAGATGATGTCAAAGTCAAGATGAAAGTTAGGATATTGAGGGACATTGATATGCAGAAGGATCTTGGTGCAAGCCAGTAACTCCCTGAAAATGGCAACACAATTGTTACAGGGGGGAAAGTGAGCAAATGGAACACTGGCCTTCATCAGTCACAAGGTTGGGTCTAGTGATTTGCATCTGACGTTGTAATTGTATAAAACTTTTGTTTGGCCACACGTGGATTACTGTGAGCAGTTTTCATCTCCACAAAATAGGAAGGATGTTGAGTCTTTGGAGAGGGGACACAAGGGGTTTATCAGCACGTTATCTGCGTTATGTTTTTAAGCGTGTGTTAGGTGTTAAGAGGAAATTAAACAAAGTTGGATTGCTTTATGAGAGTATCAGAGGCTGACAGGCGACCAGATACAGGAATATAACGTTAAGAC
>NW_025191643.1:2473-3559 GCF_004010195.1 Chiloscyllium plagiosum
ACTTGGGGGAAGCTAGGGAAGAGATTGCAGTGTCCCTAACAGACATATTTATATTATCAACAGACACAGTGAGGTGTCGGAAGACTAGACAGCGGCTAGTGCTGTTCCATCGCTTAAGGGTTGCAGGGAAAATCCAGGAAATTGCAGCCCCGTGAACCCAGTGATGGGGACGTTGTTGGAGGAGATTCTGAGAGAAAATAGCTACGTATATTTGGAAACACAAGGGCGGATAAGAGATAGTCAGCATAGCTTTGTGAGTGGGAAACCGTATTTCACAAACCCGACTGACTCTTCGAGGAGATGGCCAAGAGATTTATGAAGGCAGAGCAGTGTATGTTGTCTACATGGACTTCAGCAAAGCATTTGACAAGGTTCCAAGAGATGTAGAACATCTGGTCAAGAGAAAAAACGAAGCTTACATAAGGCTGATGACGCAAGGATCGTTAGACATCTATAGGGTTATATGGGGGCGGCACGATGGCTCAGTGGTTAGCACCGCTGCCTTGTAGCACCAAGGATCCGATTTTGATTCCAGTCCCGGGCAACTGTCTGTGTGGAAGTTATACATTCTCCCTATGTCTGCGTGGGGATCCTCCAGGTGCTCCAGTTTCCACCCACCGTACAAAGATGCGCAGATTAGGTGAATCATTCATGGTAAATTATGGGGGTGTGGGTCTGCTCGCTGAGCTGTCGGTTTGATATCCAGATGTTTCATTTCCTGGCGAAGTAACATCATCAGTGGCTACCTCTAAGTGAAGTGAAGCTGTTGTCTCTTGCTTTCTACTTATATCTTTCCCCTGGATGGGGTTTCTGGGGTTGGTGGTGATATCATTTCCTGTTCGTTTTCTGAGGGGTTGGTAGATGGCATGTAAATCTATGTGTTTGTTTATGGCATTGTGGTTGGAGTGCCAGGCCTCTAGGAAATCTCTGGCATGCCTTTGCTTTGCCTGTCCCAGGATAGATGTGTTGTCCCAGTCGAAATGGTGGCATTTTCGATCCCTGTGTAGGGCTACGAGGGAGAGAGGGTCGTGTCTTTTTGTGGCTAGCTGGTGTTAGAACATAGAACATAGAAGAATACAGCGCAGT
>NW_025191644.1:0-3559 GCF_004010195.1 Chiloscyllium plagiosum
AGTCTTACTCGATCTGATACTCTCTCTGAAACATATTGCGACACTCTCTGAGAGATGTGGCACTCTCTGAGTCTCCCTGAGGCACATTGGGACACTCTCTGACAATTTGAGATGCACTGGGACACTCTCTGACAGACTGTGACACACTGTGACACACTCTGACACTGTCTGTGACACACTGGGACCCTCTCTGATAATTTGAGACGCACTGTGACACTCTCTGATCCTATCCGACTCTCTCTGAGACACACTGTGACACTCTCTGGCAGACTGTGCTACACTGTGACACTGTCTGAGAATCTCAGAGATACACTGGGATCCTCTCTAACAATTTGAGACGCACTGTGACACTCTCTGAAAGACTGTAACAACTGTGACACTCTCTGACAATATCAATATCCTCCCTTATTAACTTCTCCCCTAACTCCCTGTACTCATTTCACAGGACCCCATCCCTTTGCCTACCTGTCATATGAACCGATGTGCACAATGACCTCTGGCTGTTCACCCTCCCCCTTCAGAATGTTCAGTAACCGCTCAGAGACATCCTTGACCCTGGCATCCGGGAGGCAGCACATCATCCTGGGGTCTCCTCTGCAGCCACACAGTCTCCTGTCTGTTCCCCTCACATCTGAGTCTCCTATCAGTATTGCGATCATTAGAGAGGATCTGGCAAACAGAAACTGGGAGGAAGTCCCTGCAGTTAGGTCCATGTTAGGAAAGTGGAGGATTTTAAAGTGATGCAGTGAGAACGCAGGGCCAGTGTGCTCCTTGAAGAGTGAATAGTAAAGACAGCAATTCCAGCGAATACTGATCAAGTGATATTGTGAGTTTGATAAAGAAAATACAGTACAATAAAATCAGGTGAAGCCCTTCACAAGTATAGAGAGTGCAAGGGGATTGTGGAAAATGAGGGACAAACAATGGTCATTAAATATATTTGGCAGATATGATTGCGGAAAAGCCGCAAGTATTTTATCAGAATCGTGAGAGTAAGAGGATTCCCAGCGAAAGAGGGAGGCCTGTGAGAAACCAAAGGGATAATCTGTGCATGGAGCCAGAGGAAGCAGGTGAGGTATTCAATGAATACTACCCATCTCTATTCACACAGGACAAAAACATTGCAGCCAGGGATTTCAGTCAGGATGGTGAGGTTCCAGAATATGTTAAGATCAATAAGGAGGAGGTATTAAATATTTTCACAGGCATAAAGGTGGAGAAATCCCCAGTACCCAATGAAATGTATCACAGACTCTTATGGGAGGAAATGGAGGAGATTGCTAGGGCCCTGGTGGATATATTTAATACTTTGCTGGCCACGGGTGAAGTGCTTAATAACTGGAGGATCACTAATGTGGTTCCTTTATTCAAGAAGGGTAGCAGGGAAAGGCCAGGAAATTCAGAGCAGGTAGTCTGACAGCAGTGAGAGGGTAATTGCGAACAATGCTAAGGGACAGGTTGAATCAATAACTGGAAAGGCAGGGATCGATTAGTGATACTCAGCACGGATTTGGAAGAGGAAGATAATGTTTGATGAAATCGCCCATGGGATCCAAGGCAAGTTGGCAAATTGGATCCAAAATTGTTGTGTGGGTTGGTTTTGTGATTGAAAGCCTTTGCCCAGCGGGTGTATCACAGGGATCTGTTCAGGAACCATTGCTGTTCCTTAGGGGCATTAGTCACTCGGATGTGAACGCAGAAGGAATCATTAGTAGGTTTTTAGATGACATGAAAGGTGAGGGTGTTGTCCACAGTGAGGGGGGTGGTCTCAGGCAACAGTCTGAAGGTTGAGGCTGGGACAGAATTTTAAGAGAATCATTTTAATCAACAAGTCAGACAAGAGCACAGCAGGCAATGCGGGAAAACTCATCAATTAAGCTACATCTACTTTAATGTAAAAGGCCGAACAGGTTATACAGATGAACACATGGCACGGATGGGAGCATGGGACATCACAGGAATTACAGAAACACAGCTGAGGGAGGGGCAGGACAAGCAGCCCAATGTTCCCGGGATAGATGCTACAGGAATGATAGAAGGAGAGGCAAGAGAGGAGGGGGATTAGTGTTTTTGATCAGTGAAAACATCACTGCAGCGCTTAGAGAGCATATTCCTGGGGATCGCCCAGTGAAGCTGTAATAGAAGTACTTAGAAATATAGCTGGATGATCAGTTTGATATGATGGTACTGCAGGCCTGCAGTAGTCAGCGGGAAATTGAGCAACAAATACGTCGGAGATCTCAGATATCTGTAAGAATGATAGGGTTGTAATGGTCGGGGATTTAACTTTCCAAACCTAGACTGAGACTGCCATAATGTTCGCAGCTTGGATGGGAGGGATTTGTTCAGTGTGTTCAAGAAAACTTTCTCAGTCAGTATGTAAGTGGTCCGACTGGAGAATGGAATGAAACAACACCTTCCTTCGGAAACAAGGTAGAGAAAGGGGCTGAAGTGTCTGTGGGGCAGCACTTTAGCAAAGTCGCCACAATTCTATTAGTTTGAAAATAGCGATGGAAAAGGACAGGCCTGGTCCACAAGTTAAAGATCAACACTGGCCTTTCCCCAGTCCAGAACGTATTCGGCAAGACTGTCCAAAAGTTGACTCATGGAGGCTATTTGAAATTTAAGGGATGTCGGGCAAGTGGGATTCTTTCAAAAGAGAGATAAATTAAGATTTCTGGGCCAGCATATTCCTGCTAGTGTGAAGGACAATGCTGACACAAGTGGGAAATGCTAGATGACTGGAGATATTGAGGCTCTGGTCAAGACAAAAGGGGACACATATCCTATATAGCCAGCTGGATTAAGGCAATCCCTTGAAGAACGTTGTGGGTGTGGTAATATCGTTAAGAGGGACACCATGAGGACCTAAAGGGGAACTGATAGAGCTTTGGCAGATAAGGTTCAGGAAAATCCAGAGAGATTCTACAAGTATATTAACAACAGAAGATTAACTCGAGACAGAATGTGACCCCTTAAAGATCAATGAAGCCATCCGAGTGTGAACCCACAGGAAATGGGTGAGATCTGTAACAAGAAATTCACGTCAGAACTTACTGTGAAAAATAAAATGCTGGGGAAGCAGGGAAATAAACAATGATATTTTCAAAAGAGTCCACATTGGAGAACAGGAGGTGCTAAAGGTTTTCAAACACATTAAAATTAGACAACTCCCTGGGAACCAATCAAGTATATCCTAGGACATTGGGGTAAGTTAGGGAAGAAACTTACAATGATATTTCTATCACTGACAGCCACGGGTGGTGATGTGGAAGTCTAGAGGGTGGCTAATGTTGTGCTAGTATTTAGGATAGGCTGTGAGGGAAAGCCAGGGGTCTAAACACCAATTAGCTTGATGTCAGTGGTGCGAATGTTGTTGGAGGCGGACACAAACGGACACATAATGGGCTTGACAGTAAGAAACAGAGGGTAGTGGGAGAGGGTTGTTGTGCAGACTGGGGGCCTCTGACCAGCGGTGTGCGATAAGGATCGGTGCAGGATCCACACATGTGCATTATTGACATATACGAGAATATATGAATTATTGTTTGTAAATTTG
>NW_025191645.1:0-1475 GCF_004010195.1 Chiloscyllium plagiosum
CTCTCTTTGCTCTTCTTAACTCTCTTTAAATCCGTCCTAGCTGATCTGTAAGTCTCCATCGCCTCATCTGTACCATTTGTCTCATCAACACATAAGCCTCCTACTTCTTCTTAACAAAAGATGCAATTTCTGTGATAAACCGTGGTTCCATTACCTTATCACTTCCTCTCTGCCTGACAGGGACATACCTATCAAGGACACGCAATATCTGTTCCTTAAACCAGCTCCACATTTCCATTGTCTGCATCTACTGCATTTCGCTACCCCATCCTATACATCCTAATTCTTGCTGAATCGCATTATAATTGCCACTGCCCCATCGATATGTCTTCACCTGTGGCATGTGCCTATCCCTTTTCATCGCTAAACTAAACATAACTGAATTATGATCACTCTCTCCAAAGTGCTCACCTACAACTAAATCAAACACCGAGTCCGGTTCATGACCAAGCACCAGATCCAATGTGGCCTCCCCTCTTGTCGGCCCTTCGACACACTGTGTCAGGAAACCCTCCTGTACACATTGGACAAAAACTGATCCATCCGACCTACGAGAGTTATAGCATTTCCAGTCAATGTTGGGGAAGTTAACGTCCCCCATAATGACCACCATGTTACTTTTACTCCTACCCAGAGTAAATTTGCTAATCCTCTCTTCCCCCTCCCTGGAACTCTGTGGCGGCCTATAAAAAATCCAAGCAGTGTGACCTCCTCTCTCCTGTTTCTAACCTCAGCCCACACTACTTCAGTAGACAAGTCCTCATCAAATGTTCTCTCAGCCACCGTTATACCATCCTTGACTAACATGACATGCATGGGCCCATTGCGGTGCTTCAAATTCCATGAGGCAGCCATACTGTCTATGACAGACAGACTCAGTCTGGAATCTTCTCTATCCTTAAGACCTTATGCACTGCCTACGCTCCTCCATTTCCCCTTTGCACGTTCCCTTTTCAACCCACCCCACCTGCATCACTTCACGAATGGTGCTGTCAAGGGCAGAAGTCTGTGGAATGCCCTCCCTAACCTTCTCTATCCTCCTTTAAGATGTATTTTAAAATCATTCTCCTTAATCAATGTTTTGATCATCCATGAAGCACCTTAGGAGATTTGCCATTGTGAAAGATTCCATACAAAGCAAGTAGTTGTTGTTATTGCTGTACATTAGGAGAATGATGCTTTCAAAATTCTAACAAGAAAGTCACTGATAGGTGCAGTGTGTAGGCCAAATAATAACATCACATTGGGATGGGCATTAAACAAAGAAATAACTAATGCCTGTAAAAATGGCATGTCTATTAGCATGGGTGTTTTAATCTACATGGAGATTGGGCGAACCAGCTCAGTCAGGGTAGCCTTGAGGAATTCATTAAGTGTATCCATGATAGTTTTTTTGAACAGTATGAAATGTAACCGAGAAGGAGCAAGCTATCCAAGATCTGGCCCCTGTGCAATGAGACAGGAATAATTAATGA
>NW_025191645.1:2339-3559 GCF_004010195.1 Chiloscyllium plagiosum
CTTCTCCTGTTCCAAGATCTTTTGTTCTTATGTTATGCATTCCTGCCTCACTCGTGACTTGGAGGTGCTGGTGTTGGATTAGGATGGACAAAATTAAAATTCACAGAACACCAGGTTATAGTCCAACAGGTTTATTTGGAAGCACTACTTTGCTGGTCCTTCATCAGGTGGTTGTGTGATTTTTAACTTTGTCCCTAACTCTTGTAACTGAGAAACAGCAACAAAAGCCACGAAGCAGCAGTGCGCATGCTCCAGGCAACAGTTGGTATTGTGGACAATGAAGAAGGTTTTCTCATAATACAATGGGATATTGATCAGATGCACCAATGGGCTGAGGACAGGCAGATAGAATTTAATTTAGACAGATTAGGTTAGGATACCTGGTTGTCATGGACTGAAGAAGTGATTGATGTCAGCGGCGGACCAATGCATAAGCAGGGGAAGAGCTGGAGGACCTGGCGGGGCAGTTGATCCTCCGACCAATCAGTAAATGAGGGCGGGACTAGACTATACCACGTGATCATCCTCGAGGTGGGCACGAATCTTCGGAGTGTGTGCGCGCGGAGGGCTGTCGGTAAAGAAAGAAATAAACAGCAGGAAGCGGGAGGGAAATGGTGTTGGTATGGTCTGAGAGGCTTTACAATCATTTGGTACACATCGGAAAATACAAATTTGAAACTTACAGTCCCGTTTTTGCAACAAACAGGAAAACGCCTCGTTGAGTAATCGGCCCGAGTGAGCGCCGCCATCTTTATTTGGGGCAACGATTCACTGGACACGTGCGCGGCCGCCAGTTTTGTAGGGGGCAAAGTTCAGAGGGATGTATGTGCAGCCTTCCCTGGTAAAACGAGTCATAGGGCAGCATTTACACAGAGCACATTCAAACCCAGGGAAATGTTTTTTTTTCTGGATTTGTTTCGTCATTCATTTAAATGATTTGGATGTGAATAGAGGCCGTATAGTTAGTAAGTTTGCAGGTGACACCAAAATTGGAGGTATTGTGGACAATGAAGAAGGTTATCTCAGAGTACAGTGGGATATTGATCAGATGGGCCAATGGGCTGAGGGGTGGCAGATAGGACTTAATTTAGATAGATTAGGTTAGGATATCTGGTTGGCATAGGTTGGACTGAAGAAGTCTGTTTCTGTGCTTGACACTTGTTCATTATCTAGCTTCCTCAGTCTCACATGGGTGTATTTTTGCACTGTATAGTATTTTA
>NW_025191646.1:0-3560 GCF_004010195.1 Chiloscyllium plagiosum
TCGTCATTTAGGCAAATGATTTGGATGTGAACATAGGAGGTATGGTTAGTAAGTCTGCAGATGACACCAAAATTGGAGGTGTAGTGGACAGCAGAGAAGGTTACCTCAGAATACAATGGGATCTGAAACAGGTGGGCTAATGGGCTGAGGAGTGGCAAATGGAGTTTAATTCAGATAAATGTGAGGTGCTGCATTTTGGAAAGGCAAATCAGAGTAGGACTTATACACTTACTGGTAAGGTCCTGGGGAGTGTTGCTGAACAAAGAGTGCAGGTTCATATTTCCTTGAAAGTGGAGTCGCAGGTAGACAGGTTAGTGAAGAAGGCATTTGGCATGCTTGTCTGTATTGATCAGTGCATTGCAGCTATACAGGACATTGGTTATGCCACTTTTGAAATACTGCGAGCAATTCTGCTCTCCCTACTATAGGAAGGATGTTGTGAAATTTGAAAGGGTTCAGAAAAGATTGACAAGGATGTTGTCAGGGTTGGAGAGTTTGAGCTATAGGGAGAGCCTGAAAATGCTGGGGCTGTTTTCCCTGGAGTGTTGGAGGTTGAGGGGTGACCTTATAGAAGTTTATAAAATCATGAGGGGCATGAATAGGGTGAAAAGACAAGGTCTTTTCCCCGGGGTGAGGGAGTGCAAAACTAGAGTGCAAAGGTTTAAGATGAGAGGGCAAAGATCAGAGTGGAGAGTGTGGTGCTGGAAAAGCACAGCAGATCAGGCAGGCAGAGGAGCAGGAGAATCGACATTTCGGGAATAAGTCCATCAGGAATGAGGCTGATTCCTGATGAAGGGCCTATGCCAAAACATCGATTCTCCTGTTCCTCAGATGCTGCCTGACCTGCTGTGCTTTTCCAGCATCACACTCTCAACAGTTGTTATGCAGGAAAATGTACAATTAAATGAATGTTAACTTTTAACATTTTTTGGTGATATTGAGGGAAACATGTTGGCCAAGCAAATTTGCTGTTGTGGGACATTGCATTCATATTCAAATTTAAGTTCTCATCCTATGTTCAAAACCCTCCAAGGCCTTCCTATCTCAGTAAAATCTTCAGGCCTGCAGCCAATCCTCTAAAAACTCTGCCCTCACAAATTTGGCCCCTTCAGCTTCTTGATTTCTATCAACTTGTCATTGGTGGCCCTGGAATTCTGTCCATAAACATCT
Source organism: Chiloscyllium plagiosum (assembly GCF_004010195.1). Taxonomy (NCBI): domain Eukaryota; kingdom Metazoa; phylum Chordata; class Chondrichthyes; order Orectolobiformes; family Hemiscylliidae; genus Chiloscyllium; species Chiloscyllium plagiosum. Next base: position 1,171 of record NW_025191646.1, read on the forward strand.
CCATTACTGTACATATCCTCCTTTAAGGTGTTTCTTAAAATTGACCTCTTATGTCTCTTAAACCAATCCTACTGTGATGGTTCGGTGTCAAATTTTGTCTGATGCTCATTTCATTTTTTAATTCATTCTTGGGACGTAAGAGCCACTGGCAAAGGCCAAATTGCCTTTCCCTAACTGGCCCTGAGCAGCAATGGAGAGCCATCTACAATTGATTCGCTTTGCTAGGTCATTTAAGCGTCAACCACATTGCTGTGGGTTCAAAGTTAATTTTATGCATCTGCAAAAATCTTTTGTCAGAAATGCTGAGTGAATAATCCATCTACAAGGCTAAGTCAGGAGAGTGATGGAATACGTCCCACTTGCCTGAATTGGACCAGCTCCAACAACACTCAAGAAGCTTGACATCATCCAGGACAAAACAGCCTGCTTGATTGGCACCACAATCACAAGCATACACTCCCTTCACCACCCATGTTCAGTAGTAGCGGTATATTCCATGTACAAGATGCACTGCAGGAATTCACCAAAACTCCTCAGACAGCATCTTTCAAACCCTCGACCACATTCAATTATAAAGGACAAGGACAGCAGATACATGGGAACACCACCACCTGCAAGATCCCCTCCAAGCCACTCACCACCCTGACTTGGAAATATATCAATGTTCCTTCACAGTTGCTGGGTCACAATCCTTAAACTCCCTCCCTAATGCACTCACTCCCTAAACTCCCTACAGCACATGGATTGCAGCAATTCAAGAAGACAGCTCACCACCACCTTCTCAAGAGCAACAAGAGACGTGCAGTAAATGCTGGCTCAGCCAGCAAAGCCCACATCCCACTAATGGATAAAATCTCTCAGCCTCAGTTTTCAGCTGATTTGATTCACTCCACATGATACCACGAAATGGGTGAATTCATGAGATTCTGCAATGGGTATGGGCCTTGTCAATTCTGGCAATAATACTGAAAACATTCACCTGACAATGCGGAATATTGCTGAGGTGAGTGAAGTGATCGAAGGGGCCATCAACAGAGCTAGCAAGCAGCACATGCTTTGCAATAATTTGCTCACTGATGCTCAATTAGCTTTTGATAGAGCCATTCAGCTCCTGACCCTAGCGGAGCTTCAGACCTCAGTACAGCTTTGGTTCCTATATCCTCGGTCCCCTCCAGTTCCTCATCTGTATTCTGACCTTGGTAATATCATCCACAAATATGTCAGGTTTCAGACTTATTTTAATGACACTTAATTCTAATGGATTATCTTTCAATCAGCTTGTCCAACATCCAAAGATTTCCTCCATTTACTATTGGGAAGATCAAAGTCACTGTCTATAGTGTAACAGACAGTTTGGAGTTTGTGTGTTCTAATTAACAGAATAAAGCTCATAATATAATAATACAAAAATCTCACATCACCTACAATCTTGTCTACCAAAGAAAGCACATGCGACATACCTTAATGACTACCGCCCAGTGACTCTGGCCTCTCTAATCACAAAGTGTTTTGACAGGCTGGTCATAGCCTACATCAACACTAGCCTCCCAGTCAGCCTCAATCCCCTACAATCTGCCTACTGATGAAAGAGCAGTACTGGCATAGTGGTATTATTGCTGGACGATTAACCTAGAGACCTAGATAATGTTCTAGGGATTGGGGTTCAAACCTGCCACATCAGGTGGTGGAATGTGAATTCAATTTTTTAAAAAATCTGGAACTAAAGAGTCTAATGGTAACCACAAATCCATTGCTGTTTGTTGGGGGGGGATAACCTACCTGGTTCACTAATACCCTTCAGGGAAGGAAACTGCTTTACTTACCTGGTCTGGCCTACACATGACTCCAGACCCACAGCTTTGTGGTTGACTCTTAACTGCCTTCTGGGTAATTAGGGATGGACAATAAATGCTGCCTACCCAATGATGCCTTCTTCCAATGAATGAATAAAGAAAAAATAAGAAACAGGTCCACAGCATACGCTGTTTCCCTAGCCCTACACGTATCCCTAGAAAATCTAGATTAAAAGGACACTTAGGTTAGACTCCTATTCAACAACTACAGCTCCACCTTGAACATCACAATCCCCTCCAGACTAAGGTCTCCTCAAGACCTTGGTTCTGGCTCTGCCCTCTGCGTCCTGACCAAAAAACCTCAATCATATACAGTCACATAGATGAGTTAACTCCAGGAAGGGTAAGAGAGGTAGGCAGCTAGTGCAGGAGTCTTTTATGGATATAGCCATTTCAAACAGGTATGCTGTTTTGGAAAATGTAGAGGGTGATGGATTCTCAGGAGAACATTGTACGAAAAGCCAAGTTTCTGGTATTGAGACTGGTTCTAATGCAACAAAGGATATGCCGGCTTCCAAGAGATCATTTGTGTTAGGG
>NW_025191647.1:0-3560 GCF_004010195.1 Chiloscyllium plagiosum
ACTCTCAGAAGATGTTAACATTTCAAGTGCCACGATTTTGAAGAAAAGCAGCGAATTCGCTCAGTAACCTGGGGAGACAGTTTAATCCTGAAACAACTTAACGGAAAGCCGTGATATCGTTGTTACATTATTATTTGTCGAGACATTGGCAGAAATTGATTACCACGTTCCCCACATTGCAACAGTGCTAGGCTTCAGAAAAAGGACTCCTTTGAAGATTCGTTGACTCGCGAAGATAGTCACAGACGATAGAAAGTGCTTCAAGTTTAATATAATTGTAAATTAAGGAAGGCGAAAGTGAGAAATAATTCCTCTTATTTTCGTATACACATCGACAGGAGAAGACATATTTCTCTTGCTCTTAACACAAGGTAGAATTGCATCAGATGCTGCAGAATAGTATCTTTTTTAGCAGGAAGTGACAGTTGGTGTCGTCTGTATTGTACCCATAATGGAAATGATTAATGACTTTCCAATAATAGCAGACAGACAGTTAGGAGAAGGAGAGCATTTTCAGAATGGAAACCTGTAACTGGTGGAATGCCACAGGAATCAATGGTGGGCCCAAAATATATGACTAATATATATCATTTCCGATATACATTAATGACTCAGGCGAGAAAATTGAATGTACATTCGTCAAATTTGCAGATGGCACAAAATTAGATGTAATGAATAGTGGTACGAATGACAAAATCTGCAGGAGAATACAAATAGTTAAGCAAGTGACCAGAATACTTGGCAGATGAAATACCATATGGGAAAATATGAATCCTGCATCCTGACATTATAAAACGGAGGAGTTAAATATTACTTAAATGGAGAAAGACTAAATTTAGCTGCAGAACAGAAAGATTTGGGAGTCCTCATCCATGAATTCTAAACGTTTGCACCCAAGTTCAGCGGGTGATATGGAAAGTAAAAGAATGCTGGCCTTTACTTCAATGGGAACGTGATATGTGAGAATAAAGGATTTTCTAAAACTATACAAGGCACGCATCGCACCCCAGCTGGAAAACTGTGAACTGTTTTTGGCCAGTATTTAAGGAAAGGTTTCCAGGAAATGAAGGAGGTTCACTACGCTGATACCCACTATGAAGGGATTGTCTTACCAGGAGAGATTCATGGACTGTGTCGAAACATGTTAGAATTGAGAGGAGCAAGAAGCAATCTCTTTGAAACACATAATATTTTCAGGGGACTTGACAAGTTGGATGTGGAAGCGTTGTTTCTCCCTGTGGTAAAGGTTAAGACCAGAGGATATCTCAGAATAATTGGTTGCACATTTAAAACAGAGATTACTTTTTACTCACAGGGAAGTAAATCTATTGAATCTCAACAACCACTGAGTTGTGAAGGCTGGGTCATTAAATATATTAAATACTGCAACAGGCAGATTTTTAATTAGTGAAGTAATTTACGATCATAAGAAAAAAGACAGTTGAAGATTTTCAGATCAGACATGGTCTCACTGAATTGTGGGCTGAATGAGCTATTTCTGCTTCTACACTTTATGGTCTTTTTTAGTCTATATTATGTGACAACAGACGATACATCTCTGTCTGCCACGAGCGAACCTCAACCACACTACATCAAATGTGTGCTTTTTTAAAATGTGAGACATTGAAAATTATTCATTTCCTGTGCAAAGAACTTAGAACAAAGGAGGAAATCGGAAATCTTTTGCATTTCTATTCTAGTAATGGGGCGCAGATCAACGATATATCTGGAAGCACATGAGCAAAATAAAAGTCAACAATTGAAATGCATCATTTGGGAAGACATGAACACAGATTATATCAAAGTTATAGTTGAAAGATTAATTTGAGGAACTAGCACTTTGTATTAGAGCGTGCTTAGTAGCCTTGTGTGTGCTGATGCCCTCTCCCGTTAATGCAAGTGCTGTGAAAACGTTTGTGTTGTTTATGTTTTCTTTTGAGATTTCAGTGCATAGTGTCATTACAAACAGATACAATATGAACATCCTATCTTGGGTTGCTTCGAGATGGTAGTAGTAAATTGTTTTCCTCAATACAAGATCTGACACCATTACTTCACTTTTTTCCTATCTGAGCTATTCCCTTTCGTCAACTCATTCTCATAAACGCATACCCTTACTTATTTAAGTTTAAACTTCGATTTTCAGCTACAAATTTCTCAACTTCAAACTGAATGTGGCATTCTATCACATTATAATCATCCATGGCATGAGGATTTTGTTTTGATGCAAGATCATGAATAAATCCTGTCTCATTTCCATTTCTGGCATAGTTTAGGCCCAGGCTGATTCCAGAACATATTGATATGACAATCTGTCTTAAATATAGACTATGAACTCTTCCTATGCTGGGCAATTCGATTCGTCCAACTTATGAGAAAATTAAAACCACTCACTGCTGTTGCAATAGAGTCATAGAGATGTACAATAGGGAAACAGACCCTTTGGTCTATGCTGACAAAATATCCTAAATTAATCTCGTCCCATTAGCCATCACTTGGCCCATGTTCCTCTAAACCCTTCCTAATCATATACCCATCCAGACGCCTTTTGGGTGGCACAGTAGCTCAGTGGTTAGCACTGCTGTCTCACAGCTCCAGAAAGCTGCGTTCAATTCCTCCCCATGTCTGCGTGGATTTCTGCCAGGTGCTCCTGTTTCCTTCCACAGTCCAAAGATGTGCTGGTTAGGTTGATTGGCTCTGCTTAATTGACCATAGTATACAGGGTAGGTGGGTTAGCCATGAGGAATGCAGGGTCACAGGAGTAGGGGGTAGGTTTGGGTGGAATATCCTTTGGAGGATCGGTGTGGACTCGATGGACTGAATGGTCTGCTTCCACATTATAGGGATTCCATGAAAAAATGTAATTGTACCAGCCTCCACCGTTTCCTCTCGCAGTTCATTCCATATAGACCACTCTTGTATGAAAAAGTTGTTCCTTAGGTCCCTTTTAAATCTTTCTCCTCTCACCATAAACTTATGCCCTATAGTTTTTGACTCCCGAACCTTGAGGGAAAAAAAATCCCGGACTATTAACCCGAATATACAAATGTACTCAGACATCAGAAGCTGCAAGGAAGATGAATGGCTGCAACAACTAAATGTAAGAGGAATGCATATCCTATGCCAGCACAAAATTTTGATCCTATAGGGTTTCTTTCCAGGGTTAAACTAGTGTAGGTATATGTTTATGAATGTCTAAAGAGATTTGCCAATTTCCTATTATTGTTTTATACTTTCTTACTTTCATCATGATTTCGCAAATTACCAGGCAAACGTCACTGCCTGTTTTTTTTGTGCATCGAGTTTATTGGGAAATTTTAACATAAATAAAGTAAGTTTGGCCGGCATTAAAGGGAATCTTTATGATATAAACCATCCGCTTCCCAATGTACATCCTCCACAGTTGCCTCCATGTGGGCGGCATGGTGGCACAGTGGTTAGCACTGCTGCCTCACAGCGCCTGAGACCCGGGTTCATTTCCCGCCTTAGTCGACTGTGTGGAGTTTGCACAGTCTCCCCATGTCTACGTGGGTTTCCTCCGGGTGCTCCGGTTTCCTCCC
>NW_025191648.1:0-3560 GCF_004010195.1 Chiloscyllium plagiosum
ACCAACATCCCGTACAGTTGTAATACCAACACCCTGTCCAGTTCTAACAACAAAACCCTGTACAGGTGGAACACTAACACCCAGTCCAGGTGTAACACCAATACCCTGTCCAGTTGTAACACCAACACCCTGTACATTTGTAACATCAACACCCTGTACAGGTGTAACACCAACACCCTGTACAGTTGTAACACCAACACCCTGTACAGGTGTAACACCAACACCCAGTCCAGTTGTAACACCAACACCCTGTACATTTGTAACACCAACACCCTGTACAGTTGTAACACCAACTCCCCATACAGTTGTAACACCAACACCCTGTTCAGGTGTAACACCAACACCCTGTCCAGTTGTAACACCAACATTCTGTCCAGTTGCAGCACCAACACCCTGTCCAGTTGTAACACAACAACCTGTCCAGTTGTAACACCAACACCCTGTCGAGGTGTAACACCAACACCCTGTCCAGATGTAACACCAACACCCTGTACATATGTAACACCAACACCCTGTACAGTTGTAACACCAACACCCCATACAGTTGTAACACCAACACCCTGTTCAGGTGTAACACCAACACCCTGTCCAGCTGTAAAACCAACACCCTGTCCAGTTGTAACACCAACACCCTGTAGAGTTCTAATACCAACACTCTGTGCAGTTGTAACACCAACACCCTGTCCAGTTGTAACACCAACATCCTGTCCAGTTGCAGCACCAACACACTGTCCAGTTGTAACACCAATACCCTGTCCAGTTGTAACACCAACACCCCGTCCAGTTGTAACACAAAACCCTGTCCAATTGTCACACCAACACCCTGTCGAGGTGTAACACCAACACCCTATCCAGTTGTAACACCAACATTCTGTCCAGTTGTAACATCAACACCCTGTCCAGTTGTAACACCAACACCCTGTGCAGTTGTAACACCAACACTCTGTCCAGGTGTAACACCAAAATCCTGTCCAGTTGCAGCAACAACACCCTGTACAGTTGTAACACCAACACCCTGTACAGTTGTAATACCAACACCCTGTCCAGTTCTAACACCAAAACCCTGTACAGGTGGAACACTAACACCCTGTCCAGTTGTAACACCAACACCCTGTACGTTTGTAACACCAACACCCCGTACAGTTGTAATGCCAACACCCTGTCCAGGTGTAACACCAACACCCTGTACAGTTGTAACACCAACAACCTGTACAGGTGTAACACCAACACCTTGTGCAGTTGTAACACCAACACCCTGTACAGTTGTAACACCAACACCCTGTCGAGGTGTAACACCAACACCCTGTACAGTTGTAACACCAACACCCTGTCCAGGTGTAACACCAACACCCTGTACAGTTGTAACACCAACACCCTGCACAGGTGTAACACCAACACCCTGTCCAGTTGTAACACCAACATTCTGTCCAGTTGCAGCACCAACACCCTGTCCAGTTGTAACACCAACACCCTGTACAGTTGTAACACCAACACCCTGCACAGGTGTAACACCAACACCCTGACCAGTTGTAACACCAACAGTCTGTCCAGTTGCAGCACCAACACCCTGTATAGTTGTAACACCAACACCCTGTCCAGTTCTAACATCAACACCATGTACAGGTGGAACGCAAACACCCTGTACAATTGGAACACCAACACCCTGTACAGTTGTAACACCAACACCCTGTCGAGGTGTAACACCAACACCCTGTCCAGTTGTAACACCAACACCCTGTACAGATGTAACACCAACACCCTGCACAGGTGTAACACCAACACCCTGTCCAGTTGTAACACCAACACCCTGTACAGATGTAACACCAACACCCTGCACAGGTGTAACACCAACACCCTGTCCAGTTGTAACACCAACACCCTGTACAGTTGTAACACCAACACCCTGTCGAGGTGTAACACCAACACCCTGTCCAGTTGTAACACCAACACCCTGTACAGTTGTAACACCAACACCCTGTTCAGTTGCCGTACCAAAAGCGTGTCCAGTTGCCATACCTACACCCTGTACAGTTGAAACACCAACACCCGGTACAGTTGCAACACCAACACCCCGTACAGTTGTAACACCAACATCCCGTACAGTTGTAATACCAACACCCTGTCCAGTTCTAACACCAAAACCCTGTACAGGTGGAACACTAACACCCTGTACAGTTGTAACACAAATACCCTGTCCAGTTGTAACACCAACACCCTGTACATTTGTAACATCAACACCCTGTACAGTTGTAACACCAACACCCAGTCCAGGTGTAACACCAACACCCTGTACAGTTGTAACACCAACACCCTGTACAGGTGTAACACCAACACCCTGTCCAGTTGTAACACCAACACCCTGTCCAGTTGTAACACCAACACCCTGTCCAGTTGTAACACCAACACCCTGTCCAGTTGTAACACCAACACCCTGTCCAGTTGTAACACCAACATTCTATCCAGTTGCAGCACCAACACCCTGTCCAGTTGTAACACCAACACCCTCTACAGTTGTAACACCAACACCCTGTCCAGTTGTAACACCAACATTCTGTCCAGTTGCAGCACCAACACCCTGTCCAGTTGTAACACAACACCCTGTCCAGTTGTAACACAACACCCTGTCGAGGTGTAACACCAACACCCTGTCCAGTTGTAACACCAACACCCTGTCGAGGTGTAACACCAACACCCTTTCCAGTTGTCACACCAACATTCTGTCCAGGTGTAACACCAACATCCTGTCCAGTTGCAGCACCAACACCCTGCACAGTTGTAATACCAACTCCCTGTCCAGTTCTAACACCAAAACCCTGTACAGGTGGAACAGTAACACCCTGTACAGTTGTAACACCAATACCCTGTCCAGTTGTAACACCAACACCCTGTACATTTGTAACACCAACACCCTGTACAGTTGTAACACCAACACCCTGTCCAGGTGTAATACCAACACCCTGTACAGTTGTAACACCAACACCCTGTACAGGTGTAACACCAACACCTTGTCCAGGTGTAACACCAACACACTGTACATTTGTAACACCAACACCCTGTACAGTTGTAACACCAACACCCTGTTCAGTTGCCGTACCAAAAGCCAGTCCAGTTGCCATACCTACACCCTGCACAGTTGAAACACCAACACCCGGAACAGCTCAAACACCAACACCCCCTCCAGTTGTAATACCAACACCCTGTACAGTTATAACACCAGCACCCTGTACAGTGTAACACCAACACCCTGTACAGTTATAACATCAATATCCTGTACAGTTGCCCACCAACACCCTGTACAGTTGCCATACCAACACCATGTAAAGTTGTAATACCAAAGCCCTGTGCAGTTGCAGCACCAACACCCTGTCCAGTTGTAACACCAACACCCTGTCCAGTTGCCGTACCAACACCCTGTACAGTTGTAAAACCAACACCCTGTCCAGTTGCCGTACCAACACCCTTTCCAGTTGTAAAAATGTCCAGTTACAGCACCAATACAGTTGCAACATCAGTTGCAACATCAACATCCTGTACATTTGTAACACCAACACCCTGTACAG
>NW_025191649.1:0-3560 GCF_004010195.1 Chiloscyllium plagiosum
TTTTAGCACAACACTTTCTGTATTCCTTCAATTCGTGAAGATTTGAATCAGATGTAATTTCTTTCTTTCACACATATCACTTTCAAAAGCATCTCCCACAACTTTATTTAAATGGATTCAATCATTCACATTGTGCTACATACGAGCTAAAGGCATGAACAATGTAGGACGCACCAAAATATTGTGGTCTCTGAAATAAGATATTGCTGATTTTGTGAGCAGTGACTTTCATCTGGAATCCCCTGTCTGCTAACAGTTCAATGGAACCAGGAATACATCACAGTCACTGCTAAGCAACAGTCAGTGGACAAGAGGTGCGTTAGTCAGGGGTAAATGTAGGGGAATGGGTCTGGGTGGGTTGCTCTTCGGAGGGCCGGTGTGGACTTGTTGGGCCGAAGGGCCTATTGGGAATCTAATCTAATCTAATCTAATTATGTTATGGGTTATTTTGGGAGGTGACATTAATATTGAATACAGTTGATTCATTTACCTTCAATCATCAGTCAATGCTGCTGTTGATGTGTCATCAAACTGACGGTTTTTGTAGAGAATAAGTTGTTTGACGATGTGTATGCCATCCCCAATTTACAAACGTTTTATTTAAAAGAGTAGGACGTTCCAGCCAGTGCTCCTCTGCTCGGCCTGTTATTTGTCTTTTCCATTTCCTCTTCAAACTTCTGACTTTAAACTTCCTCAGAGGGGAATGGAGGAGGCGACTCCCTGACTGGATGCTGTCTCAGGTAAGTCTCAGACCAAGCCGGTGTGGGAGGTAAGTAAGGGAGGTGAGTCGCAGATCAGTCCGGTGTGGGAGGTAAGTAAGGAAGGTGAGTCTCAGACCAGGACGGTGTGAGAGGTAAGTAAGGGAGGTGAATCGCAGGCCAGGCCGGTGTGGGAGGTAAGTAAGGGAGGTGAGTTGCAGATCAGGCCGGTGTGAGGTAAGTAAGGGAGGTGAGTCCCAGACCAGGCCGGTGTGGGAGGTAAGTAAGGATGGCACATCCCAGACCAGGCGGTGTGGGAGGTAAGTACAGGAGGCAGGTCCCAGACCAGGCCGGTGTGGGAGGTAAGTAAGGGAGGTGAGTCCCAGACCAGGCCGGTGTGGGAGATAAGTAAGGGAGGCACATCCCAGACCAGGCGGTGTGGGAGGTAAGTACAGGAGGCAGGTCCCAGACCAGGCCAGCATTGGCATTGTTTTGGCATCATGGTAGCCCACAAACTCACCAACACACTAAAACAGCAGCTAATGAACTTAAAAGACCGGAAACAGACAACAGGCAAAACTAATGTAATTTACAAAATACTTTGCAAGAACTGTAACAAACATTACATTGGACAAACAGGCAGAAAACTAGCCACCAGGATACATAAACATCAACTAGCCACAAAAAGACACGACCCACTTTCACTAGTATCCTTACATACAGATGAGGAAGGACACCATTTCAACCTGGACAACACATCCATCCCGGGACAAGCCAAACAGAGACATGCACGAGAATTTCCAGAAACATAGCATCCAACCAGAACTGTATCAACAAACAAATTGTTAGTGAATGATAACATCAGTTTAATAGTGAGAAAGGGTATTGGCATAGAAAATCTAGAAGTGGGATCAGTCTGGGTGGAGCTAAGAAACAACAAGGGATGGGAAATATTAGGGAACCTGAAAACTAACCTTCCCGCTCAGTGAGCAAACCTACATCCAGAACCTCAACCTCAACTATAAATCTTCTCAAAACTCGCTAACAGGGGTGTAGGTATAGGGTAAATTGTTATTATGTGAGAACCTGAAATTAAAAGTGCAGGAGAAATAGGTTTTAGCTTTCAGTTCTGTGAAGGACATTGGTATTTTGAAAACGTAGTTCAGAAAGTAATTTTGGGCAGAGGACTAAAGATACCCTTTCTGCGTTTTCAAGCTGAGAAACTTTGTTGCACCATGTTACCTTTGCAAGGTTTCCAGTTGGCATAGTGGTTAGCACTGCTGTCTCACAGCAACAGTGACCCAGACTAAAGTCAGAGAGCAGCTGAAGAACGCAGTCAAATACTCATTCATTATAATTGGTAAATTATTTCATCAATTAACGTGGAGCATCTGGAATCAGAGCTGTCAATCTATCACTGACTCTAAACTCTGACACTACTTCTTTCCCTTCTTAATCTCCTTTATCAATCATTAATTTGTGTTTTGCCTGCTTGGGTAACATGCATCATCTGTTACATGAGTTGGTGAATTTTTGACTTTATTTGGACATTTTAAAAAATATTTTAAACCTGGAGAGTTTAACTTGTTTAACTCCAGAAAATCCATCTGGCTTAGTCCTTTTATAACCAGCACGTAAATGGTGAAATAGATGGGAAACATTCGTGGCTGTAACAGCTGCTCCTTTTTTTGAGGTATTTTAGGTGCTGGAGGTGATCTCCTCAAATTCCAGGAGCAGCAATTACTGTTTTATATGCTGTTGCATTGTTTTGGAGCTTTGGGAAATAAAAGTCAAAACAGCAGCAGTTTTAAAAGGGAGAAGAACAGACAAAGGAAGCACATAGTGAGGTCAGTGCAGGAGAGAGAGAGAGAAAGAAACTGACACTGCCTTTGCTGTTTGAATTCATGAATCAGTGGCACACAGAGGGTGATACGTCTATGGAATGAGCTGTCAGAGGAAGTGGTGGAGGCTGGTACAATTGCAATATTAAAGAGGCATTTGGATGGGTACATGAATAGGAAGGGTTTGGAGGGATATGGGCTGGGTGCTGGCAGGAGGGACTAGATTGGGTTGGGATATCTGGTCGGCATGGACGGGTTGGATAGAAGGGTCTGTTACCATGCTGTACATCTCTATGACTCTGTGACTCAATACACAATCCACATCAAATCCAAAACATTAAGCACAATCAAACAAGCAGTGGAATGTGCTAAGATTTTACAGCACAGAAACAGCCCTTTGGCCCATGATGCCAAATTAAGCTAATTCCTTCTACCTGCCCAAGGTCCATATCCTTCCTATCCTTGCATATTCATATGCTTATTCAAAAGGCTCTTAAACGCCCCAATCAAACAAGCAGTGGAATGTGCTAAGATTTTACCGCACAGAAAGAGCCCTTTGGCCCATGATGCCAAATTAAGCTAATCCCTTCAAACCCAAGGTCCATATCCTTCCTATCCTTGCATATTCATATGCTTATTCAAAAGGCTCTTAAACGCCCCAATGGTATCTGCCTCCACCACCTACTTTTCCAACCTGCTCATAAAACTGGACCAAGTGCTGGAAAACAGGACTAGAATAGTGAACTGTTTGATTTGCACAGACTTAATAAGCCAGAGGGCTTTTTAAAATTCATTGGTAGGACATGAGCATCACTGGCTTGACCAGAATTTATTGCCGACCCTTAGTTGCCCAGAGGTGATGGTGAGCTGCCTCCTTGAACCGCTGCAGTCTATGAGCTGTAACTTGACCCATAATGCCCTGAAGGAGAGAATTCCAGGATTTTGACCCAGTAACATTGAAAGAATGGTGATTTATTTTCCAAGCCACGCTGATGAGTGGATTGGAGGGGAACTTGCAGAG
>NW_025191650.1:0-3560 GCF_004010195.1 Chiloscyllium plagiosum
TAGAGTCGAGAGTCTGGTGCATCCAAAGAGCAGGAGAATCTATGTTTAAGGTAAGTCTCTTAATATCTGAAACAGAAGTCAAACCAAAGTGGATTTTCTTAAAGACCACGTGTGTGCGCGTGCATGTGAGTGTGTGTGTGTGAGAGAGAGCGTGTGTGAGCGAGATTGTGTGTTTTTTTGAGAGAGAGACGGAGTGAGTCTGGGTGTGTGCTCTCTTCAGCGTATGTGTGTGCTTGAGATAGTGTGTTGGTGAGTGTGAGGGATTACAGAATATCCCCGTGAGAGAGTCCAAACGTGTCTGATTGAACAAGGGTCTCTGCGTGTGCGCGTGTGAGAGAGAGAGTGTGAGTGTGTCCATGTGTATGACTGTCTGCGTGTGTGTGCGTATGAATAGTTTGGTGCGGTCACCTGTTGTTGCGTATCCCGAAGTTTGCCTTGGGTGATGTTTACTCGTAAATCCGAGGGAGAATTTGGGTGATTGTTTTCCTGACAGAATCATACGTCACAGAAAATGTCTTTTGAATCTGTAGCCATTTTTTCTTCAGATGAATAAAATAGAAAAAAAGCAACTTATGGTATTGCATTCTGTTGAGCAAAATGGCACCTCAGGCATGATACATCCCAAATCACTTTGTTTGAAAATATCTACAGGATTCAAATCCGCGCGTGGAATCTCCGATGGATTTCTCGCCCGTCGCCTTCACCACTCTGCCATGACCACATGAAAGCCGAACGACCTTCAGTCGTGTCGTTCTCTAGTTATACACTTTAGGTTCTTTTTTGAAGTGTTCTCCTGCCGCTGAGCAACAATTATATCAAACCGCGTCGGCATCACCTTCCAGATGGAAGGATCCCGTAAATTCTATGAGCAAAACGTCCGAGGGGAGTCATCCGAAAGTGAAGATGGGTACATCTCAAGTGGACGCCATTGAATGAGAGAACATTCATTTATCTAAGTTGCCAATGTTAGTCTTCTTTCAAGCAGTCTTCTTGTATATTTGTATCTTTTTGCTTCATTTAACATTTAATGAATTACAAAGAATGCTCGTCGGTGAGTGAAACAACAGCAAGAGAAGGGAAGAAGATAAAGAGGGAGGAGATTGAATGAAAATGAAGTTGGAGGTGAAGGAATTGGCTTTCAATCTCGCCACGGATCAGAGGTGGGGGAAGACAATTTTTTCCGATGGTCTATGACAGACTTTAATTGTCACATGATTGAACAACTGGTGAAATTAATCTGTGTGCGATAAACATGAGGGAAGCAAAAGCGTGATGGTTGTCTGATTAACTGCGTTGCACCGAGACAGAGTGAAATTCGAATGAAAGACAATTTTTTCCTGGTCTGAGGCCATGAGTGAGCAACCATGAGTTCTGGTATAACTAAGGTGCATTTTTAATTGCGCTCTGTTCGTGATGTATCTCCGTCAAGCTTGGATGAAGGAGAGTCGCTCTGAAAGCTAGTGTGCTTCCAAGCAAACCTGTTGGACTATAACCTGGTGTTGTGTGATTTTTAATTTTAACATTATAATTTCTTCCTGTGACTTTTTTTTTAAAAAGTGCAGGAAAACGAAAACCCAAATTGCAAACTCCTCACTGGGGAATCGAACCCCAGTCTCTAGCGTCTAACCACCATACTATCGAGGAAATGATAAATGACCATTTCATTAATATAGTACAAAACACGTGAAATTCAAAATGGTTTTCTGTTTGATTTTGGCATGCAATATTTTCATGGAATCAGAATAATAATTTAGACGGTGAATGAAGGAAGGAGTTAAAACAAATGGACAGCGTCAGGGACAAATTGGTAAAGGTAGTCTACATTCACTTTAGCAGCAGGTACTTTCGTGTGCAAAAAGGCTGAGACGTCGCAAAATGCCCTGTTTGTCGGAGAAGAAAACTTGAAGCTCAAGATGCCCTAATGAAAGTCCAAAAAAAAATAAACACAGGAAAGTTAGAAGGGGAAAAGGGCACCGACTGTTCCAAGGATCCGAGCTTAGATACAAAGTCGAGAAGGCAGTTAGGACAGACGGAAAACTGATTTACTCAAAGTAAGATTCCCGAGAATTTTACTGCTTCAGCAATTCATGCGCCTTTATTGTTGGTCAAGAATTGTGAATATTAATTACATCGTCCGAAGGTCTGCTGACACTATCGAACAACAAACGTTAATGAGTTAAGTTGCGCTTAAAATTGACGATGAAGACGACATGTGATTGATTAATTTTGCCATTACCAGGCATGGAACATCTGCTGGCCGCATAATACTTGCCGCAAGGACATTTTGCCAAAGGTTGGGAAGTTGATAACTGAGGCGGAGGTGGGGAACGGATGAAGGCAAATTGGAGTAGTTTAGTCACTCGATCGTTAGTTTAGAGGAGACGCACGGAGCATCATTTTCCCTCAGAGAGTGATGGGAATCCGGAATTCCTTGCCTGTCAGGATGGTAGCGGCTGAAGTTTCCATAAAATTGCACAAAAAAATCATATGTTCACTTTTTGCAAGCATAGGATCCAAATGTTGGAATTAATCGAATTGCTTTAAGGCTGGCATGTGACGCAGGACGCTTTAGATCAGCTACTTGACACTTCTGGCTGAAGATTATTGTGAATGCTTTACACTTATATTTTGGAAAGATGTGCTGAGCTCTTCTATCGTTGAAGATGGGTGCTTGTAAAACATCCTCTTCCAGTGACTTGTTATCCAGCAATCACGACTGGATGTGACAGAGTGCAGAATTTGCATCTGATCTGCAGTTTGTGGAATCGCTTATCCCCGTCTATCACTTGTTTTTATGTTGTTTCGTAGCTTCACCACGTTGAAACCTCATGTTTAGGAATGCCTGCTACTGATGCTGGCGTTCCTTCCTCGATTATCCAGTGAACCACCTTTGATTTACTGACTTGATAGTAATGGTTAAGTGGAGGATATGTCGGTTCATGATTGTGCTGGAGTATGATTCCAGTGATTCTGATTGTCATAGAAAAGCAAGGATACCCAGTCTTCAGTTGCAAGATGTGTTCAAAGCCTGTTTCATTTAGCATTGTAATAGTGCTACGCAACTAGATGGATCGTGTTCCAAATGTAAAGAAAACACATTGTCTCCACAGTGATTGTGTGCTGGTCACTTTTGCCGATACACTCATGCAGTAGGCAGATTTGTGAGGTTCAAATCAATCATGCTTTATTTTGCCTCACTTTGATTCTCTCATCACCTTCCACACATTACTCCAGCAAGTATGTAATTTGGGACCGAACAGCCTGATTGTGCCTTTTGTTGTGCCATAATTATTGGTGAATATCGAACTGCCCTACTCTGAGTAGTTTCCCTGCCCTTGACACCCTTACAACTTCCTTGAATGTTGTTCACCATAATTATTCAGTGGGACAACATTAGACTGTTAATTTACCTGACTGTGAGACAGATCTCCCAATTTAAGTGAAAATCATCGGATGTTGTTCAAGCCGATGGATGGTTTGCGGGTAGATAATAGGACTAAAAGGGCAGCAGTCATTTAGTTAGGACCGTAATAGAGCACTCAGCCAGTGAGCAATTGTGG
>NW_025191651.1:0-3560 GCF_004010195.1 Chiloscyllium plagiosum
CAGATTTCAGAGCCCATCATTGACTCACTCTGTATTGGAGGGACAGTGAGGTGCAGCAGCACTATATTTGAATTCAGGCCTTTCTAAAGCCTTTTCAATGTATTTGGTCGGGCAGTGAGTTGGGAAGGTGACCCAGCTGGTCACTGCAGTTATTGAATTGAGTTGTGTACTCTGCTTATTGAAGTGAAAAATAGTTAAATTGTCTTCAGCTGAAAAAGATAGTTTGGTCCGGCTTGATTTTAAAATTGAAAGAAATCAAGGCATGTTAACTCTTTATTGTAGAAAACATAAAACTGCCCTGCAGTATATTCCTCACAGACTAAACCAGCAACAAGTGAACACAGTCACACTCACAGAATCCCACTTTACAGACAATGTCCCAGACAACACAATGATCATTTCAGGGCAAGTCCTGTCCCACCTGGCAGGACAGAGCCAGCAGAGGGAACAGCTCCGTGGGATACAGTCAAGAGGGCTGTGCTCTGGAAGTGCTCAGCATTGATGCCAGACCCCATGAAGCCTCATGACATCAGGTTAAACACGGACACGGAAGCATTCTGTGTGTCTTAAAAAGTATTAAGGTAAATAAGTCCCTGGGTCCTGATGGGATCGATCCCAAAATATTGAGAGAGACAAGAGAACAAATTGCTGCAGCATTGACAGACATCTTTGTATTCTCTCTGGCCACAGGTGAGGTCCCAGAAGACTGGAGAATAGCTGATGTTGTCCCATTGTTGAAGAAGGGTAGCAGGGATAATCCTGGGAATTACAGAGCTGTGAGCCTTATGTCAGTGTTAGGGAAATGATTGGAAAAGATTCGTTCTGAATTGTCTGTAGTGAGGGGATATTTGAATAACTGCCTGGATCCAGTTTGGAAGCTCTCTGGACAGATTTCAGAGCCCATCATTGACTCACTCTGTTTTGGAGGGACAGTGAGGTGCAGCAGCACTATATTTGAATTCAGGCCTTTCCAAAGTCGTTTTCAATGTATTTGGTCGGGCAGTGTGTTGGGAAGGTGACCCAGCTGGTCACTGCAGTTATTGAATTGAGTTGTGTACTCGGCTTATTGAAGTGAAAAATAGTTAAATTGTCTTCAACTGAAAAAGATAGTTTGGTCCGGCTTGATTTTAAAATTGAAAGAAATCAAGGCATGTTAACTCTTTATTGTAGAAAACATAAAACTGCCCTGCAGTATATTCATCACAAACTAATCCAGCAACAAGTGAACATAGTCACACTCACAGAATCCCACTTTACAGACAATGTCCCAGACAACACAATGACCATCTCAGGGCAGGTCCTGTCCCACTGGCAGGACAGAGCCAGCAGAGGGAACAGCTCCGTGGGATACAGTCAAGAGGGTTGTGCTCTGGAAGTGCTCAGCATTGATGCCAGACCCCATGAAGTTCTATGACATCAGGTTAAACACGGACACGGAAGCATTCTGTGTGTCTTAAAAAGTATTAAGGTAAATAAGTCCATGGGTCCTGATGGGATTGATCCCAGAATATTGAGGGAGACAAGAGAACAAATTGCTGCAGCATTGACAGACATCTTTGTATTCTCTCTGGCCACAGGTGAGGTCCGAGAGGCCTGGAGAATAGCTGATGTTGTCCCATTGTTTAAGAAGGGTAGCAGGGAATTACAGACCTGTGAGCCTTAGTCATTGTTAGGGAAATGATTGGAAAAGATTCAAACGGACAAGATCTGTATGCATTTAGAAGAAAATTGATTTAATAGTGACAGACAGCTTGATTTTGTGCAGGAGAGGTCGTGCCTTACCATCTTGACTATGTTTTTTGAGGAGATGATGAAGATGAATGATGAGGGAAAACCAGTTGATGTTGTACACGTGGACTTCAATAAAACCTTTGACAAGGCCCCTCGTGGCAGACTGGTACAGAATGTGAAGTCACATGGTATCGGGGGTGAGCTGGCAGGATGGAGTTTCCTATTTAGAACTGATTCAATCATAGGAGACAGAGGGGAGTGGTGGAGGACGCTTTTCAGAATGGAGGGCTGTGACTAGTGGTGTCCCACAGGGGTGAGAGCTGGGACCTCTACTTTTCATGGTCTTTATAAACAATTTGGAAGAAAACGTAGCTGGTCTAAGTTTGCAGACAATAAAAAGATTGGGATGATACAAAGATTGATGGAGTTGTAGATATTGAAGAGAATTGTCAGAGGATACAACAGTATATAGATCAGTTGGAGGCATGGACAGAAACATGGCAGATCGAGCTTAATCCAGACAAATGTGAGGTGATACATTTGGGAAGGTCAAGTATGGTTGGAAATTATACAGTGAATGGCAGAACCCTTTGGAGCATTAACATGCAGAGGGATCTGGGTGTGCAGGTCCACAGATCACTGAAGTAGCAGTGCTGGTGGATAACGGGGTTTAAAAAAAAGCCTATGGCAAGATTACCTTCGTTGGAATGGGCATTGAATATATGGATAGTACAAAGATGTGCAGGTTAGGTGAAGTGGTCAAGCTAAATTTCCCATGGTGTTAAGGGATATGTAGGTTAGGTGCATTAGTCAGGGGAAATATAGAGTAATAGGGGAGGGGAGTGGGTCAGGGTGGGATACTCTTCATGGGATCGGTGTGGACTTGTTGGACCAAATGCCCTGTTTCCACACTGTAGGCATTCTATGATTTCTATGTCAGGAAAGTTTTGCTAAAGCTTTATAGAACTTCAGTTTGGCTGCACTTGGAATATTGTGTCCAGTTCTGATAACCACACTACTAGAAAGATATAGATGCTTTGGAGGGGGTACAGAACAGGTTTACCAGGGTGTTGCCTTGGTATGGGGGATTTTGAAGAAAGGTTAGATAGACTGGATTTGTTTTCTCTGGAATGCAGGACATTGAGGGCTGACCCAGTAGAAGTTTATAAGGTTGTGAATGGCATTGGATGAAGTGGAAATATGAAACTTTTTCCCAGGGTGGAGGGGTCAATTAGAAGAGACACAGGTTCAAACCACCAGGAGGGAAGTTTAAAAGAGATGTGCAAGGCCCGTTTTTTACACAAAGGGTGGTGAGTGCCTGGAATGTACTGCCAAAGGAAGTGATAGAAACAGACACATTAGCAGCATTCAAGGGAATACCTGGACAAATACACAAATAGGAAGGGAATAGAGGGATACGGATCCTGGAAATGAAGACAGTTTTAGTCTGGAAGGGTAAAATGTGTCAGCGCAGGCTTTGAGGGCCGAAGGGCCTGTTCCTGTGCTGTATTGTTCTTTGTTCTTCTTTGTTCAGTGAGCTCTTCCTGTATTGAAAACACTGCAACAGGGATGCTATGAAAAGGTAGTAACCAGGTCACAGCTCCAGGTCACTGAGATACAGACCCACCTTGGAGGATACAGTCCCAGATGTAGCTTTCCCAGACGAGTGCACATGGAAGTTTGAATATTGAGTTTTACTTTTGAAAAGACACCTCCCCTGGATACTATTGATATAAAAATATCTGTGCAATCATATTTTCAGAATTCCAGTGTCTTTCCAGTCAGATCACTACTCCGAACCCCTTGATTAGATTTCAGTCTGTAACTCA
>NW_025191652.1:0-3560 GCF_004010195.1 Chiloscyllium plagiosum
CCTTCCTCTCCTGACTCCTTGGCCTGACCTAAAATGTCTTTCCCGCCTCTCCGCTTCACTATTTCGAATGATCTCCTACCTGCATCCACTTATTAAATTTCTTTGATCTTTCCACAGAACGGCCCCTTTTATTTATTTCTCAGCCCTTTCCCCTCCCCCAGTCTTGATGAATGGTTGTGCCAAATAGTCGACTCTCGTGCTCCTCTGACGCTGCTGACCTGTTGCGCTTTTATAGTCTTTTATCAACCCTGACCTTTAACCGTGTCCCGTCATTCCATAATAATATGGCTATCTACTTCATGACTCAAGTCCATTTTCGTGCCAACGCCCCGCACCCCTCCACTCACCTTGCATCACTCCACCCATAAATCCATCCAACTCACCTATACAAGTTTCCAGTGGTCGACCCTCCACAGCTCAGTGAATTCCAGTCATGTACTACCTTTTGTGAGAAGATATTTCTTTACATTTGTGCGTTCAATGAGACTACATTATTCTGTACCTATGTCCCCCAGTTTGAATCTCTGCCTAGATGTAGAAACACTTCTTTTATATCTGCAATGAATAAACGCCGAACTATTTACGTTCTTGATAGGTCACCACAGGAATCTGCTTAATGAATCAATCTTCTTTCTTGCTGCACTGAGGTGCTAGTTTGCTGTTTCAAACGCTTGCGCTGCACTGATTTTGGGAATCCCTCGCCATTTAAATCTACATTTTGGTTCTTCCGGCCAAAGTTCATGACTTCACTGAACTTCCGTCTATCCCCTTGCAGACTATTTACATCTTTATTGTGAAAGGCCCCCTCATCAATGTTTGTGTCATTCCCAAACTTTAGTACAACATTCGTTCAGCTACCCCTTTCAAGATAGCAGCATAGATTATATAAGTAATTGATGCTGTCGGAGTGATGTTTGTCGTCTTCTAGTTGATATATCTTTTTTATACGGATGAATTTCCATTAATCTAAACTTATAGAATCCTTGCACTGTAGAAGAATGCTCAGCTTTTCCACAACTAACTGGGAAGAGTATGCCAGACTCATTCCCCCCTCCCCATCCAATTCCTGTAACCCATATATCCCATAACTAATCCAACATGCCTGCACATTATTGGACTGTGGGATAAAACCGGCTTGCCCGGAGAAAACCCATGCAGGCACGGGAAGAATATGTGAACTCCAAGCAGACAATCGCCTGAGCCTTGAATCAAATCTGGGTCACTGAGCTGTGAGGCAGTAGTGTTAACTAATGAGCCAGCATGCCGCCCCAGATGACTCTCCACTGTGTGTTGTTCAATCATTTCTCCATGCCAAAATATTATCCACCATTTTATGAGCTCCTGTCTTTTGTAATATCTTCTATTTCGCACTACCTTAACGAAATCCTCTGAAAAAATAAACACAAATATAGTATCTACCTATTCCTCTTTATCATGTCTGCTTCTCAGGGAACGCATTATTTTGCATAATTTACATGACAAAATATGAGTTCCCTTTCACAAAACAATGTCGACTCTCAGTTGACCTGCAATGCTTTCCTTCTTAATTCCTTGGAATACATCCAAAAAATAGATGCTTGGCGAACTATCATTAAGGTTCCTGAATTCTGTTTTTCTCTTCTTGACGGCAGACGTCATATCAGAGGGACCTGCAATGCTTTCCTTCTTAATTCCTTGGAATACATCCCAAAAATACATGCTTGGCGAACTATCATTAAGGTTCCTGAATTCTGTTTTTCTCTTCTTGACGGCAGACGTCATATCAGAGGCATTCCAATTTTCCTGATACACTCCCGGTATCCAAGTAAGCCTGTTGGACAATAAACCAGCGTTGTGTGATTTTTCACATTGTATACCCCAATACAAAACCGGCATCTTCAAATCACTCCTCAAATTGAGGGAGTTCTGGGATATTACAGCCAATGCTGACACTCAATTTACAAAAAAGAAGATGAAAAGTCTGTATTAGTTGCTGCGGCTGCTCTACCTTTATTCTTATGATTTTGTCAGGTAAACTCTGGTCCCTTTTGTTATAGGCAGTTCAAAAAATACTCCTCCCATTACCATTTTGCTTACAAGTTGAATTACTTATATTACTTTCCCATGTGGCGATCACTTTTGAAATATTTTCACAGAGGCTGGTATCCCTTCGTCAAGTCACTTTCTATTTGCACATGCGTAGTACTTGCCTATGGTCTGGCTTTTTCAGAGACAGGTCTCAGAATGAACAGATTCTCTGTCACTCCTGTTTATATCTGTCAATCTGGAGTCTCTGTTTGGACCAGGTTATCAACCCCAATCGTGAACTGAGAATCTATTCTGACATTGTTGCAATCATTAGATCTCGCCCTCTCTAAGTCTCCGAAAGCAGACTTGTTCAATTTCTTGTAGGTTGTCCTGGGCAGGTCTGGCTCCTGCGTCACAGCCTCACGTACCGTCTCTTGTTCCTGGAGTATTTCAGAAATAAAGGTTCCACTACATCAAGCAGTAGAGTTGTTCAGTATGACACATCCGCCATGCCCATTTCAGTCTCAAGATTTCTTTAACAGTAGGTGCATGGGGTGAACCCATGGGTTCCAATAATCTTTGTGGATGCTCAGAGGAGTAGAGTATGCTTGTTTCCTGGCCCACTTGCAAGCCGACAGCTTTCATATGGTCGGAGCACCTCGGCTGCCTGAACTTTGTACATCACTGCAACGAACATTTGGTCGACCATGCCTCTTACAGATGCAGGGTCATGTGCTCGTTCGGTAGGAAACTTCATTCCATGAAATAATCTGCTTCGCTCGCTCAGAGGAGTCGAGTCCGGCATTGGTGTTCCTGATTCTGATTGCTGTCACACAGGTGGACAACTACCCGTTCTGAGTCTTTTTTGAAAGCATTTTCGCAACGTTCCATTGATACCATGCAATCTTACTTTGTATCCGTTTCCGATGCAGGACGTTGTCGAAGCCTTTGCTGAAAAATCACATCGGCATCCTTGAATAAAAGCAACCAAATTAAGGAGGCATGATTATCCTTTGATAATGTCGTACTAACTCGACCAGATCAAACCTTGCCTCTCCAAACAGCGATTGATTTGCTTCTTGCCTCTTTCCTGCAAATGTTTCCCTTACACTGATGTGAGACTCACTTGTCTATCATTCCCAGGTCTTTCGCTTCAAGTTTTCTCTGTAAAGTGGAATCAGATCATCTGTTCTTCAGTCATCTGACACTCGTTTTGTTGCCATATTCAACTTAGAAGTTTGGATCAGGCCATTTTCTCTGCCTGGATACAACTCATCCTGACTGGGAATTTGTCGGATAAGAATCCAGAAAAAATTCCAATGCCTGCTCGCATCTTTTACCAATCTGCTCACCCTCTTCACAGTTCATGTACTCACCTTGTTTGCCTGCATTCTCCTTCACCCAAGTTAAAAGAAAGTGACTAATTTTTAGTCTATTGATATTCTCTAGTTTCAAGCAGAGAGCGTTGGTATCTTGTCAACTATAACTGTGCGCTGGTAATTCTATTCTTCTTGAAGGACTTGCAAACTATCTTGGGATTCTTCACCATTTTG
>NW_025191653.1:0-3560 GCF_004010195.1 Chiloscyllium plagiosum
GCATTTCCATGGGTTGGTTACATTAACAGGTTGTGGTCAGTCTGCTCTTCCCTGGGTGATTTACTTGTGTGATCAGTCTGCTATTCGCTGTGTGTTTTATTTTGACAGAGTGGTGTTAGTCTCCCCTTGGTGTGTCCGTTTGTTCGACAGAGTGGGGTCAGTCTGCTCTTCCCAGGGTGAGTTACATTGACAGAGTGAGGTCAGTCTGCTGTTCCCTGAGTGTGTTACATTGACAGATTGGGTTCAGTCTGCTCTTCCCTGAGTGTGTTACATTGACAGAGTGGGGTCAGTCTGATCTTCCCTGGTTGGATTACATTGACAGAGTGGAGTCAGTCTGCCCTCCCCTGGGTGAGTTACATTGACAGAGTGGGGTCAGTCAGCTCTTTCCTGGGTGTATTACATTGACAGAGTGAGGTTAGTCTGCACTTCCCTGGGTGTGTTCCATTAACAGAGTGGGGTCAGTCTGCTCTAGCCTGGGTGTGTTACATTGACAGAGTGGGGTCAGTCTTCTCTTCCCTGGATGTGTTACATTGACAGAGTGGGGTCCGTCTGCTGTTCCCTGGGTGTGTTACATTGACAGAGTGGGGTCAGTCTTCTCTTCCCTGGATGTGTTACATTGACAGAGTGGGGTCAGTCTGCTCTTACCTAGGTGTGTTGCATTGACAGAGTGGGGTCAGTCTGTACTTCCATGTGTGGGTTACAGTGATATAGTGAGGCCAGCTTCCCTGGATGTGTTACATTGACAGAGTGGGGTCAATCTGCACTTCCCTGG
Source organism: Chiloscyllium plagiosum (assembly GCF_004010195.1). Classification (NCBI taxonomy): domain Eukaryota; kingdom Metazoa; phylum Chordata; class Chondrichthyes; order Orectolobiformes; family Hemiscylliidae; genus Chiloscyllium; species Chiloscyllium plagiosum. Next base: position 773 of record NW_025191653.1, read on the forward strand.
GTGGGTAACATTAACAGAGTGGGGTCAGTCTGTTCTTGCCTGTAAGAGTTACATTGACAGAGTGAGGTCATTCCGCTGTTCCCTGGGGGTGTTACATTGACAGAGTGGGGTCAGTCTCCTCTTCCCTGGGTGGGTTACATTGACAAAGTGAGGTCAGTCAGCTGTTCCCTGGGTGTGTAACACTGACAGAGTGGGGTCAGTCTACTCTTTCCTGGGTGACTTACTTTGACAGAGTGTGGTCAGTCTGCTATTCGCTGTGTGTGGTATTTTGACAGAGTGGTGTTAGTCTGCCCTTGGTGTGTAGGTTTGTTGGACTGAGTGGGTACAGTCTGCTCTTCCCAGGGTGGGTTACATTGACAGAGTGGGTCAGTCATCTCTTCCCTGGAAGTGTTACATTGACAGAGTGGGATCAGTCTGCTCTTCCCTGGGTGTGTTACATTGACAGAGTGTGTTAGTCTGCCCTTGGTGTGTAGGTTTGTTGGACTGACTGGGGTCAATCTGCTCTTCCTTGTGTGAGTTACATTGACAGAGCGGAGTCAGTCTGCTCTTCCCAGGGTGAGTAACATTGACAGAGTGGTGTCAGTCTGCTCTTCCCTGGGTGAGTTGCATTGACTGAGTGGTGTCAGTCTGCTCTTCCCTGGGTGAGTTACATTGACAGAGTGGGGTCAGTCTTCTCTTCCCTGGATGTGTTACATTGACAGAGTGGGGTCAGTCTGCTCTTCCCTGGGTGGATTACATTGACAGAGTTGGGTCTTTCTGTCTTCCCTGGGTGTATTATATTGACAGAGTGAGGTCAGTATGCTATTCGCTGTGTGTGTTATTTTGACAGAGTGGTGTTAGTCTGCCCTTGGTGTGTAAGTTTGTTGGACTGAGTGGGGTCAGTCTGCTCTTCCCAGGGTGGGTTACATTGACAGAGTGGGGTCAGTCTTCTCTTGCCTGTGTGCGTTACATTGACAGAGTGGAGTCAGTCTGCATTTCCGTGGGTTGGTTACATTAACAGGTTGGGGTCAGTCTGCTCTTCCCTGGGTGACTTCCTTTGTGTGATCAGTCTGCTATTCGCTGTGTGTTTTATATTGATAGAGTGGTGTTTGTCTCCCCTTGGTGTGTAAGTTTGTTCGACAGAGTGGGTCAGTCTGCTCTTCCCTGGGTGAGTTACACTGACAGAGTGGGGTCAGTCTGCTGTTCCCTGGCTGTGTTACATTGACAGAGTGGGGTCAGTCTGCTCTTCCCTGAGTGTGTTACATTGACAGATTGGGTTCTGTCTGCTCTTCCCTGGGTGAGTTACACTGACAGAGTGGGGTCAGTCTGCTGTTCCCTGGCTGTGTTACATTGACAGAGTGGGGTCAGTCGGCTCTTCCTTGGGTGTGTTACATTGACAGAGTAAGGTCAGTCATCTCTTCCCTGGATGTGTTACATTGACAGAGTGGGGTCAGTCTGATCTTCCCTGGTTGGATTACATTGACAGAGTGAGGTTAGTCTGCTCTTCCCTGGGTGTGTTCCATTAACAGAGTGGGATCAGTCTGCTCTAGCCTGGGTGTGTTACATTGACAGAGTGGGGTCAGTCGGCTCTTCCTTGGGTATGTTACATTGACAGAGTGGGGTCAGTCTTCTCTTCCCTGGATGTGTTACATTGACAGAGTGGCGTCAGTCTTCTCTTCCCTGGATGTGTTACATTGACAGAGTGGCGTCAGTCTTCTCTTCCCTGGATGTGTTACATTGACAGAGTGGCGTCAGTCTTCTCTTCCCTGGATGTGTTACATTGACAGAGTGGCGTCAGTCTTCTCTTCCCTGGATGTGTTACATTGACAGAGTGGCGTCAGTCTTCTCTTCCCTGGATGTGAGTCTGCTATTCGCTGTGTGTGGTATTTTGACAGAGTGGTGTTAGTCTGCCCTTGGTGTGTAAGTTTGTTGGACTGACTGGGGTCAATCTGCTCTTCCTTGTGTGAGTTACATTGACAGAGCGGGGTCAGTCTGCTCTTCCCTGGGTGAGTAACATTCACATAGTGGTGTCAGTCTGCTCTTCCCTGGGTGAGTTGCATTGACTGAGTGGTGTCAGTCTGCTCTTCCCTGGGTGTGTTACATTGACAGAGTGGGGTCAGTCTTCTCTTCCCTGGATGGATTACATTGACAGATTGGGGTCTTTCTGTCTTCCCTGGGTGTATTATATTGACAGAGTGAGGTCAGTATGCTCTTCCCTGGGTGGGTTACATTTACAAAATGGGGTCAGTCTGCACTTCCCTGGGTGTTTTACATTGACAGAATGTGTTCAGTCTCCTCTTGCCTGGGTGGGTGACATTGACACAGTGGGGTCAGTCTGCTCTTCCCTGTGTGAGTTACATTGATAGAGCTGGGTCAGTCTACTCTTCGCTGGGTGAGTTACATTGACAGAGAGTGGTCAGTCTGCTCTATCTTGGGTGATTAAAATTGACAGAGTTGTGTCAGTCTGCTCTGCCTTTTGTGAGTTACATTGACTGAGTGGGGTCCGTCTGCTCTTCCCTGGCTGAGTTACATTGACAGACTGGGGTCAGTCTGCTCTTCCCTGGGTGAGTTACATTGACAGAGTGAGGTCCGTCTTCTCTTCCCTGGTTGGGTTACATTGACAGAGAGAGGTCAGCCTTCTCTTGCCTGTGTGTGTTACATTGACAGAGTGGAGTCAGTCTGCATTTCCTTGGGTTGGTTACATTAGCAGGTTGGGGTCAGTCTGCTCTTCCCTGGGTGATTTACTTTGTGTGATCAGTCTGCTATTCGCTGTGTTTTTTATTTTGACAGAGTGGTGTTAGTCTCCCCT
>NW_025191654.1:0-3561 GCF_004010195.1 Chiloscyllium plagiosum
TGTTGTCCAGTCCAGCAACTAATGATCTGTGATCTTTGAGAAGATTTGTAGCTCAGGTTGAGGTTCAGCTTATAAGTTTGCTCGCTGAGGTGGGTAGGTTTGTTCTCAGATGTTTTCTCACCATGCTAGGTAACATCATCAGTGAGCCTCCGATAAAGCACTAGTGTTCTGTCCTGCTTTCTATTTGTTTAGGTGAGTGATATCATTTCCAATTCTTTCTCTCAGAGTTTGGTGAATGGTGTCCAAATCTTGAAGTTTAGTGATGGAGTTCCAGTTTGAATGCCAGACCTCCAGGAATTCCTATGCATGTCTCTGTTCATCCTGTCCTAAAATGGATGTGTTGTCACAGTTGAAGTGGTGTCCTTTGTTGGTGTGTAAGGATATTAGTGATAGTGGGTCATGTCTTTTGGTGGCTAGTTGGTGCTTGTATATCCTGGTGACTAGTTTCCTGCCTGTCTGTCCGATGGAGTGTTTGTTGCAGTCCCTGCAGGGTATTTTTCTTCTGCTGTTCTTAGGACATTATTTAAACAGGCCACAACACACTGCAGCACCCAGGAACTACAAGCAGAAGAAAAATATCTATATAGTATAATTAAAGAACAACGGGTACCTGATAAATACAGTCCACTGATTCTTAAACAACAAACCCAAACAAGAAGACACAACACACCCAGAGGCTCTAGCTACACTACCATATATCAAAGACATCTTGGAGATGACTACCAGATTATTCTGACTCCTTGGCATCATGGTAGTCCACAAACCTACCAACACACTGAAACAGCTACTGATTAACCTAAAGGACGTTGTATCAACAACCGGCAAAATGAATGTCATACACAAAATACCCTGCAAGGACTGCAACAAATACTACATTAGACAGACAGGCAGGAAACTAGCCACCAGGATACATGAGCACCAACTCGTCACGAAAAGACATGACCAGCTATCACTGGTATCCTTACAAACAGACGAAGGAGGACACCACTTCAACTAGGACAACATATCCATCCGAGGACAGCTAAACTGAGAAATGCATGGGAATTCCTAGAGGCTTAGCATTCAAACCAGAACTTCATCAATAAACACATAGATTTGGATCTCATTCACCAACCTCTGAGAAAAAGAACTGGAAATGATATCACCCATCTAAACAGACCAAGACACATAAATAGAGAGCAGGACAGAACACAAATACTTCAACAGAGGCTGACTGATTATGTTACCTCGCATGGTGACGAAACATTGGAGGCAAACCTACCAGCTCAGCAAGCAAATTTACACTCTGAACTAATGATCTTGCTACAATTAAACTGCTCTTCCATACCTGAACATCTACTGAGGCCGGAGAAAATAACGAGTGAGTGATAAGATCAAAATGAAATGAAAGCAAAATCTTATTTTGGAGACAGACGAATTATTAGTTGAACTGAGAGTTAGGGAGAGGCTGGACAGGCTGGGGCTGTTTTTCCTGGAACGTCGGAGGCTGAGGGGTGACCTTATAGAGGTTTACAAAATTATGAGGGGCATGGATAGGATAAATAGGCAAAGTCTTATCCCTGGGGTTGGGGAGTCCGGAACTAGAGGGCATAGGTTTAGGGTGAGAGGGGAAAGATAAAAAAGAGAGAGGCATTTGGATGCGTATATGAATAGGAAGGGTTTGGAGGGATATGGGCCGGGTGCTGGCAGGTGGGACTAGATTGGGTTGGGATATCTTGTCGGCTTGGACAGGTTGGACCGAAGGGTCTGTTTCCATGTTGTACATCTCTATGACTCTATGTTGAGCTGGTCAGAGTGTCAATATGCACACTCAACAAAAGTGAGGTAATTTTGGAACTGTATAGAGAAGTTCTCACTTGAATTATATACACTGTAAGTGAATGACCAGATCTGTTGTTGCAAATGCAGATATTTGTGTGCTATCAGAGAAGCCACTGATTCTTAGCAGATAGCTGATGAGGCTGATCTGATTTCACTGAGTGAGAGCAGAAATGAACAACCATCATTCCCACAGGTGAACCATTCCCCAACAGTTCAACAACAACACATACTATAGTAACAACACATGCTGTAATGGCAACATTCTCCTGAGAGCAGACACGAGATGAACAATTCATGTAAACTTGTGTATATACACTACAAATAGATTTGAATGCTTAAAAGTATCATGTGTGCAATATGCATATGAGCAGATAAAAATGAAATGAATGAATAGGAACATGGTTTTTATATTCATGTGATAACTTTTCTTGATAGGTTTTTATGTGGAGTAACCTGCAAATAACAGTGCATACGAATTTGTTTTTTAATGAATCAAGTATTTTTGGAGAAGTACCTTTACACAGAATGTCTTGCTGTATGAATGTGATATTTGGTGTCATCATATGTAAATACAGGTTTGAGGACAGTGACCATTTTGTACACTATATGTAACATTGTTTGAAGTTCAAATTGCTCCAATTATTTCTGGAGCAACATTAATTTCCTGAAGCTTCTGAAACTGATTGGTGAAATGGAGGAGATTTTGAACAGAAGATCAGGTGGGGATTTAAATTTGTCATTGTCCCATCTGAATAAAACCTCACTTATTACAGCTGCTGTCTCAGTTCCCCTGGTAAATGTTTGACAGATTTCTAGTGTGGGAATAGCATTCTTCATCTTCGGAGGCTTTCAAATTGACATCAGTGTGGGATGTTTAGCCACGGGATGTGTTTGATAGCAGATCAGAAGAGGAAGACACATCATCCAGTGTAGTGAAGCTGTGCAGTGGTGGAATCAGCACATGCACTGGAGAAGAACACAGGAGTGAGGAATAAATGGGGGATTGTGTTTGGAGGAACGTACTGAGGAGGGAGGAATGGGAGCAATTTCCTCTATTCTTCTTCTCCACTCCTACTTCTGCTTTCTTCCTCCATTCTCCACTTTGACCTGCTTTCGACCCCTTTGTCCTTAATTCTCTTTTGTCTTTCCTGCTTTCTCTATCTCTTCTCCTCCAGCCATCTCAAGATCAAAATGACAGAGAGTGAACACTCTTAAAAGCTATCATAAGCAGAATGAAAGCAGAAACTCAAATTAATTGAGATGGTAGTGTCATTGTGATTTTATTAGATTATTTTAACTACTTTCCTGGTTTATGTGACAGAATTGAAATAAGTTATCATCTGTAGGCCTGCAGTTTTCTGAAATAGTTACTGGCCACAGCATGGTGTCATGAATATGACTGACTATTGGTGCCCGAACACCTAAAAACCTGTAACGTGAAGAGCCACCTCAAACAGATCCAATTGGCAGAAACTCACCACCCTCATTATTCCCATCATTTCTTTGATTGGAAGTCTTCCTGTCTGATGTTTAATAAATCAGTGTTGAACATCACAAAAGGTCAATTTACACTTCACAAAAATTCCATTATTAATTCCTAATGCAGTCAATTTGAGATGGAAAAAACACAAACATTCAGGCAGAGCCGATACACTTGTTATCTATTTTTTAAGGAATTTATGAAATCAAACTTTGAAAAGCAATTGTGAGACCAACGGAAACATAATGGAATCATCCAGT
>NW_025191655.1:0-1452 GCF_004010195.1 Chiloscyllium plagiosum
CATAAGACCCGTATGAAATAGTCTCATATTCTGATCTTAAAATATTTCAAAAAATACGAGAGGATTGTTGTTGTCCACATCCATCTCCGACAATTTGTTTGTCATAGAAACATTAAAATATTGTCAGGTTAGTACGAAACTTAAACTTGTATGAAACCCATTCTTCCTTGTTCAATAATGGAGATTTTACATTTTTTCTCGTGGATATTGAGTTTTTTCAACAAGTAGCCAATTGGTCATTCAATTCCATCATCATCTTTCTGTATCAGTACATTTCCGCCCCCTTTCTCCATCGCATCAAACACAATTTTCAAAGGGTTTGAAAATATTTGGTGCTGTTAAAACTGGTGCGGTGATTAATCTTGCTTTAAAATTCTCAATGCCTCTTTGCATTGTGCTGCCTACCACAATTCTGTGTTCTCGCTAGTAAATCATTCAGGGGTGTCAATATGCTGCTGAAGTTTGAAGCAAATGTCCGATAGAGTCCACAGTTCCAAAATCCGAACAACCTCTTTCTTCGAGGATGGTTGTGGAAATTCCTTGTGTTCCATGGGGTCAACCTCCCATGTCCAATGTAATGTCCCAAGAACGTCACCTTTCCCTTCGTGAATTCTGTTTTCTTTAAGTTTATTACCAAGTTTGCTTCTTGTAATCGTTCAACATGCTCTGCCAACTGTAATATCTGAGCTTTCAATCACTTGCTAAAGATGACTACATCATACAGATCAACTGCACAATTCGTTCATCTGGCCACAGCTCTGTTCCTGAGTCTTAAATGTGGCTGGAACATTATTCATTCATATGACATACTCTAACTTTTTTTTTATCATATCCGAGATCTTTATCAGATTGTTTAACTGACTCAACATTTTTTTTTATTTGAAAGGGGACACTAAACCTGGCTTTGAAGAGATTTCCTACCACTAGTGGCAATGCTAATACATCATTCCCACGGGAAATCGTCAATGCTTCAGAGTTTTTATTAGACACCTGCATCACTCTATACTCTGTCCTTTTCAGGTGCTTTTTAGCTAACTCACCTACTCCATCTAATTTCTCCATCAACTCAAATATATAATCCAAGTGTGAGATCTTCGACTTCGATCCTGTCAGTTTATATTTAATTAATTTGAAAGGATCTCTCACTTCATGTATGAATGTTAACTCAAAGGAAGGGAAGTGAGTAGATTTATTTGGGGCATCTGTAATGGCAAACAATATAATGAGACGCCTTTATTCCAATAATTTGGGTAATTCTAACAGTATGCTGTTAATATTTCCTTCAGCATCCGATGCCAACTTTCCAAGACTCCCTGGGATTCGGTATGGGATGCACTTGATTTAAACTGCTGTATGCCGAAGCTATCCATGACGTCCTTAAACAGCTGAGCGGTAAAATGAGACCCTTGGTCTGACTGAATCACACTGCGTAGCCCACAGCGAGTAAAGAAA
>NW_025191655.1:1887-3561 GCF_004010195.1 Chiloscyllium plagiosum
TTAATTTCTGTCCCCATTTCACAAATTATCACGCTGTTGAGTAACATGTCAGAAAGAATGAAAATACTTCTTCTCTTACTATTAGAGGCCAAGGGACAGTGAGGACTGCAGATGCTGGAGATCAGAGTTGAAAAGTGTGGGGCTGGAAAAGCACAGCAGACCGGCAGCATCCGAGGGGCAGGAGAATTGACGTTTCAGGCATACGTCCTTCATCAGGAAAGTGGGAGGTAAGCGAGGGGGAAGGGGGTGAGAATTAAATCGGAGGGTCGGGGTGGAGATGGGTGGAAGGTAGCCTGAAAGGCGAACGTTGATGCAGGTGGGGTCTGACGGTGTTAGGTTGGAGAGGAGGGTGAAGTCCTGGACCCTTCAAACTATACAGCATCAACGTTGACTTCACCAATTTCCAAATCGCACCTCCCCAACCTCATCCCAGATTCAACCGTTCAACTTAGCTCTGCCCTCTTGAACTGTTCTAACTGTCTGTCTTCCTTCCCACCTATCCACTCCACCTTCCCCTCCGACATATCACTATCACTCCCACATAAATTTTCGTATCGCCCTCCCGGTGACCCTCTCGCCTGCCTTGGCTGTGCACACTCCTGCAGCTCCTTGGCTCTACTTGGGGTCTCATTTTCCAGGTTCACAATTGCCACTGGCTTAAACTCTTTTACCACATATTTTCCCAAAGTGACTTCCTTCCACCTCCAGCACAGTGTGTCCCAGCTTACTGCAGTAAAACCACCTTTTCCCAGTGCCCTTCTAAAACCCCCAGCACAGTGTGTCCCAGCTTACTGCAGTGAAAACAGCTTTTCCCAGTGCCCTTCTAAAACCCCCAGCACAGTGTGTCACAGCTGACTGCAGTGAAATCAGCTTTTCCCAGTGCCCTTCTTAAACCATCGGCACTGTAATTTTTATGTGTTCCACTATGTTATAGTGTGAACAGCTGAGGCCTTTCACTTCCTTTCAAACCCTTTGGGCTTTTTTTTTCCACCGTGGTAAACTATTGACAGTGTGCTTTTCTCAATGTTTTGTAGTGTAGGATCTCCCGTTCTCCCAATTTCTATCCCTCACAGGATGAAAATCCTCCCAGAAGCTAAATTTCATCTCATGCACTAATGCATATTTACCTGTCATTTCTGCCGCAATTCTCAATCCTTGAACTTCCTGTTCATTCACATGAATTCTTACCATGTCTGGAAGTGAGTCTTTAAACACGTCCAGCAGCATAATCTCGGTTCGGGCCTCACAGGTCTTGTCCATTTTTAAGACTTGCACCCATTTATCAAAATGACTGTGGTTAATTCTTTCAAACTCAATATATGTCTGACCTGGTTCTGTCTCTATATTTCTGAACCACTGTCCCAGCTTACTGCAGTGAAAACAGCTTTTCCCAGTGCCCAATTCATAAGCACTCAAACTAGCCTGTCAGACATCTGCATAATCTCTTGCTCCCTCATGTGAAAGCACTGCACATACCTCTCAAACTGTGCCAGCCATCTTAGTCTGAACTAGCATTATCCACAAGTTCACTGGACACGCCATCTGCCGAGCCAGTTTTGCAAATGCAATAAAAAAAGATTTGGCATTTTTCTCACAGAAATATGGCAATGTATTAACATAGTTGTATACATCCCTACGTTCTCTCTTCATCTTCATCCTGCTAATTTAATTTTC
>NW_025191656.1:0-3561 GCF_004010195.1 Chiloscyllium plagiosum
TAAACAGGCCCAATGACCTGTATACTCAGTTGTAACATCAATCTCAACCTAAACTACTTCCATGTTCCTGTACTCGGACCATATTTTACTAACCTTCTCTGATTCTTACACTTAATAAAATGTCTTTGAAACATTATAACTTTACACACGTCTATCACTGCTCAGGATGATCATTCCACACATGAACCAAATGATATGTAATTGAAATGCACTTCATAGGTCCTGATCAGGTATGCACAAGTACTCTGTGCGAAGCTCGAGAAGTGATTGCTGGGAATCTTGATGACATGTTCTTATCATCAATAGCCACAGGTGAGATGTTGGAAGACATGAGGCTGACTAACCTGGTACTATTATTAAAAAAAAAACTGGGAAGGAAAAGCCAGGGAACAATAGACCAGTGAACCTGACATCGGTGGTGGGCAGGTTGTTGGAGGGAATCCTGAAGGACAGGATTTAAACATATTTGGAAAGGCAAGGACTGATTTGAGAAAGTCAACATGGCTTTGTGCGTGGGGGATCATGTCTCAAGAACTTGATTTTTTTTCTTGAAGAAGTAACAAAAAGGATTGATGAGAGCAGAGCAGTGGACGTGGTCTATATGGACTTCAGTAAGGCGGTGGACAAGGTTCCTCATTGGAAACTGGTTAACAACGTAAGATTACATGGACTACAGGGAGAACTAGCCATTTGGATACAGAATTGGCTCATAGGTAGAAGACAGAGAGTGGTGGTGGGGGCTGTTTTTCAGGCTGGAGGCCTGTGACCAGTGGAGTGCCACAATGATTGGTGCTGGATCCAATGCTGTTCGTCATTTATCTACATGATTTGCATGTGCACATAGGAACTATGGTTAGTACGTTCATATTTGACACCGAAATAGGAGGTGCAGTGGACAGAGAAAAAAATATACCTCAGACTATAACGAGATCTTGATCAGATGGACCAAGGGCTGAGGAGTGGAAGATGGAGTTTAATTTGGTCAAATATGAGGTGCTGCAATTTGGCAAGGAAAATCAAGGCTTGACTTATACATTTACTGTTAAGTCCTTGGAGAGTGATGTTAAAGAATGAGACCTTGGAGTGCAGGTTCATTGTATTTTGAAATTGGAGTCGCAGGTAGATAAGATAATGAAGAAGGTGTTTGATATACTTGTCGTTGTTGGTCAGTATAGGATATAGGAGTTGGGAGGTCATGTTGTGGCTGTACTGGACATTGGTTAGGCCACTATTGAATATTTCGTGCAATTCCGGTCTATCCCATATTGGAAAAATGGATGGAACCTGAAAGGATTCAGAAACGATTTACAAAGATATTGCCAGGGTTGGAGGTTTTGAGATTTCCACTGAAATCTCCACTCATTTTCCTGAAGCCCATGGAATAAAGGCCTAGTGGCCCAAACTCTACTCCCACAGCTGGGAATTTGTGTTGCAGACGTTTCGTCCCATGTCGACCTGGACCCAATATACCAGTTCCAGCACCGGACAGCTGGAACTGACGACCGGACCTGGCAGATACAAATCACTATAAATGCCGGAGGAAACATCACAGAAGCGCTTCACAGGAGTCTCCCAAGCACTGAGGATGTCACCTAGACAGGGGACGAAACGTCTGCAACACAAATTCCCAGCTGTGGGAGTAGAGTTTGGGCCACTGGGCCTTTATTCCATGGGCTTCAGGAAAATGAGTGGAGATTTCAGTGGAAATCTCAAAACCTCCAACCCTGGCAATATCTTTGTAAATCGTTTCTGAATCCTTTCAGGTTCCATCCATTTTTCCAATATGGGATAGACCGGAATTGCACGAAATATTCAATAGTGGCCTAACCAATGTCCAGTACAGCCACAACATGACCTCCCAACTCCTATATATTAGGAATAGCTGGGGCCCAAGCCTTGGTCCTAGCTATATCCTCCAGGCTTTCCATTTTAAATAACATTGTTTTGTTACTCACCCATTCTAAAGTCATGACTATATATTAGCTCCAGTCCCATAGATTTTGAATTTGCACAATAAGCTTGTAACTTTATCAAAAATCCTTCTGAGATTCCAATCGTATTGCATTGATAACTTCTCCATAATTTTGCTAAAAGCTACTTTCTCAAATACGATTCCCATTTGATAAATCTCTGTCGACTTTGTCTATGCCCATCACTTGCAGTCCAATACTTTCTCCAGAGTGTTTATTTGCTGTTTCATTCTATTCTTTTTTTTCTCACCAGACTAAAGTTCTGTAGCATTGCTGGGAGTTTTCTTTTGTGTTTTGTTTTCTTCTGTTTAAACAGAACTGAAGTATTTGATATTTCCCTGTAATCAATTATCTGGTATTAGACTGTAAGAAAGCTGCACCTTTTTTCTCTTAACTTTGCCATTAACATATTTCCAGAAGGTATTACAAGTTCACTCTTATAATCTTTGTTAAGGTATTCTTCAGAATCCCAACATTTCCTATTTTCAGCTACTCAGCGATTGGCCTTCTACAGCCATAAAATTACAGAAGCACAGACCCTGTAACATGAGAAGTTCAGCACGGTCTACATTCGGCCCACTCTCCGACACAAGACCCGTAGCCATGAATCTTATGGCATTTCAAGTGCACATCCATATATTTTCGAATGGTTTTGAGGTTACCATGACAACACCGCTCTCAAGAAGTGCACTCCAGACCCTAATACCTCTGGGTGAGAAGTAATCCTCATATCCTCACTAAACCTCAATCCCTTCACTTTAAACGTGTGGTCCGTTGACTAAAAAGGAACAGCTGCTGTCGATCCACCGTGTCCATGTCCCTTGTAATCCCATCCTTCTGAATCACGGCCCCCTCAGCCTTCTCTCCTCAAACTATACAACACGAGCTTATCCAGCCTCTCCCCATAGCTGATATGCTCCATCACACGGAACATCCGGGTGAATATCTTCTGCACCCCCTCCAGTGCAATCACATTCTTCCTGTAATGTGGTTCCCAGAACAATACACAGCATTCCATCTTGGACTCACCAAAGTTCCACATAGCTCTTAGAACCTATGCCTCGATGAATAAAGGCTATGTTTACGATCCCCTATGCTTTCCCAAATTGTTATTAACCTGTCTAGTCCAATCCAGGTGTGGAGAAGCACCCTCCGAGCTTCCCAGCGTGCTGCCAGTCATTGAGTATTCCGCTATCTGGTTCCTTCTTCCAACGTGCATCAACTCGGAGCTATCAGGGTTACATTCCATCTGTCATTTATCCACCCATCTGTCCATTTCATCTGTATCTTACTGTAACATAAGACCATCCTCCGCACTGCCATCCACCCGGCCAATCTTTGTATCAAACACAAACTTACTTATCACCCCACTTCACCCCTCGACCATATTCGCAGCTGCATCATTTATGAATACCACGAACAGTAAGGTTAAAAAATCACACAACATCAGGTTATAGTTCAACAGGTTTATTCGGAAACACTAGCTTTCGACGTGCTGCTTCTTCAACAGGTGGTCGTGCGCTTTGGTGAAGCAGCAGCCACCGAAAAAAATCTGTTGGACTATAACCTGGTGTTATACGATTTTTAATTT
>NW_025191657.1:0-1854 GCF_004010195.1 Chiloscyllium plagiosum
CGTAATGTTGTAATTTGTTGAAGGGAAGTGTATCGTGGATATTCCCAGAGTGAATTAGCTGGTCCGGCTGCCGACTTTTAAACAAACAGAATGTATTTGCAAAAATAAGGAATGAAACACAACGAACAGAAAATACCTTACCTGAATAATCCATCCTATCTGAACCTGACAGGCTACCTCGAATTAACAATGCTGATCCAAATTACTTACATCAATCCCAATAAACAAGCACCTGAGCACAAAAAAGTAAAATTAAATAATAAAATTACCGGTTAAGGAGTCAGAGGTCTGAAGGAGGGGGAGAGCATCCAGTTTCAACAGTGAACCTGACTCAGCTAACCCTCGAACTGAACTGACCTGAGCAGCTGGAGAGCTGGCCACATCCCCTTGATCTCAACAGTTTTCTTTTTGATAGAGACGTGAAAGCCTTCTGTCCGAAGCATTATCAGTTAGGTAAAAAACAAAGCCCCCAATGAAGCTTTCAAAATTGAGACATGTTGGAACTTTGGGTTAGTTAGAACCTCTCTGAAAACAATTCAAGAACAACATAACCTTGTAAAGAGACCATCTTTGTGACAACTCCCCCGATATAAAACAATCATCAACATCAAAAGATGCCTTCAGGTTTCAACCCCCCCCAAAAAAAAAATTAGTGGTTAGTACACTAAAATATGCACGTACATTCATTTACTATAAACATGCAAGCCTGCACAACTACATCAGGATTCAGTATGTGGTATTCCTATCACTTAGAGCCTCAATCTGTCATTCACGTTTGGACAATGTATCAACAATCGTGTTTTGAAGACCTGCCACGTGCACAATTTTCAAATTGAATGGCTGTAAGAACAGGCTCCAGCTAAATAGTCTCGCATTTTTGTCCTTCCATCAGGATTCAGTATGTGGTATTCCTATCACTTAGAGCCTCAATCTGTCATTCACGCTTGGACAATGTATCAACAATCGTGTTTTGAAGACCTGCCACATGCACAATTTTCAAATTGAATGGCTGTAAGAACAGGCTCCAGCTAAATAGTCTCGCATTTTTGTCCTTAAATTTCTCCAAAAACGTCACTGGGTTATGATCAGCGTAGGGAGAAAGTGAGGTCTGCAGATGCTGGAGATCAGAGCTGAAAATGTGTTGCTGGAAAAGCGCAGCAGGTCAGGCAGCATCCAGGGAACAGGAGAATCGACGTTTCGGGCATAAGCCCTTCTTCAGGAATGAAGAAACTGTGTCCAGCAGGCTAAGATAAAAGGTAGGGAGGAGGGACTTGGGGGAGGGGCGTCGGAAATGCGATAGGTGGAAGGAGGTCAAGGTGAGGATATTAGGTCAGACTGGGGTGGGGGCGGAGAGGTCAGGAAGAAGATTGCAGGTTAGGAAGGCGGTGCTGAGTTCGATGGATTTGACTGAGACAAGGTGGGGGGAGGGGAAATGAGGAAGCTGGTGAAATCCGAGTTCATCCCTTGTCGTTGGAGTGTTCCTAGGCGGAAGATGAGGCGCTCTTCCTCCAACTGTCGTGTTGTTGTGGTCTGGCGATGGAGGAGTCCAAAGACCTGCATATCCTTGGTGGAGTGGGAGAGGGAGTTGAAGTGTTGAGCCACAGGGTGGTTGGGTTGGTTGGTCCGTGTGTCCCAGAAGTGTTCTCTGAAATGCTCCGCAAGTAGGCAGCCTGCCTACCCAATATAGAGGAGGCCATATCGGGTGCAGAGGATGCAATAGACGATGTGTGTGGAGGTGCAGGTGAATTTGTGGCGGATATGGAAGTTTCCTTTGGGGCCTTGGAGGGAGGTGAGGGGGGAGGTGTGGGCTCAAGTCTTGCACCTCCTGCGGTTGCAGGAGAAGGTGCCGGGAGT
>NW_025191657.1:2043-3561 GCF_004010195.1 Chiloscyllium plagiosum
CGGTCCATGAAGAAGGAGGACATCTGGTATGATCAGCGTACATGGTTGTCTCCGATGTGTTGCTGGTAATATAAATACTGAAATGTTGTAGTGCCAACACAAAGCTCACAGTCACTTTCTCTACTGTTGAATATTTCTACCATTGAACATTCAACTTCTTGGAGAAATGTCTAATAGGTCTTTCTGTCTTCTTGTCACTTTCCTGCAGGACCCCATCACTGACACCCAAATGACTCGCATTTAAAGCCAACTTGAATGATTTTGCATAATCAGGTGTCGCTGATAGTGGGGCAGTGGTTAATACATATTTCATGCCGTTAAATGCCTTTTGACAGTCCTCTGTCCACTGAAACGTCTTGCCTTTCTTTAACCAGTCAGTGAGTGGAGCAGTCACATTGCGAAAATGAGGCACAAAACGTCGATAAAATCTACACAATTCCAGGGACCAGAGTACTGCTCCTTTTGTCAACAGTATGGGAAATACCCCAATTACCTTCACTTTTACATGACACCGTTTATCTTATGTCCAACAGAGTGGCCCAGGGAGGTGATTTTTGCTTTGCCAAATTCACTTTTTGCTCGGTTTTCCACCAAGCCTTCCTTCTGAAGTCAATCGAACAAATCCAATAAATGCTGTAAATGTTCCTTCCATGACTGACAAAACATCACCAGGTCATCAATGTGCACGACACATTAGATAATCCGGTAATTTATTTGTTACCCCTGAAATGCGGCCGGCAAGTTTTCCATACCAAATGTAAGTTGCTTGTCCCACATTTTCAACACAGTCTTCCCACCGTGTAACTGGGCACAAATCAATTATTTTAACTACATTGACTTTACGATAGTCCACACGTAACCATTGGGTAGAATTTGGCTTTGGCACCATGACGATGGGTGAGTTCCAATCACTGTAATGCACGTTGACTATGTCATCTTACAGCATGCATTCAATCCCCTTCTGAACCTGTGCCAGCTTTAGAGGATTATGCCTGTAAGGATGTTGCTCACTCATAACATCATCTCCAATGCACGATTATGCACAATTGGGCTAGTACTTCCAGGTTAATTTCTGCTTATCTCCCCATGTGACAGTAATAACTCTTTATGTCATTTCAATTTTTCTCAAAGAGGTAACTCAATAATTTATCCCAATTTTAGAAAACTACCTCATTGTCCACTTTATTTAAGGAATGCCATAATCATTAACACCTTCTATTCTTGTTTTACTTCCCTGTGAAAATATCTTTTGAGCATATTCACATTACATAAATTGTGAGATGTCTTTCTGTCTGGAGTCCTTATCAAGCAGTTACCCCCACTCTTTCTATTTGTAAGGTTCACTAAACCTTGCTTTTCAAGGTTCACCTATCACTGGACGTAACAGTAATAAATTATCTCCGATAGCAAAATTGCAAATTTTTAATTTCCTGTCCAATTCCTGTTTTATTGCATGCTGCCATACTTTAATGCTGTCTAGTCAACTCGCCAACGGTATTAATCGTTCCCTGAAATTTG
>NW_025191658.1:0-3562 GCF_004010195.1 Chiloscyllium plagiosum
CACTCTTCAGTGTTTGTTCCTGCATTATCATAATCTTCATTAATGCAACCTTCTGTGTTTTTTTAATTAATGCATTTCCACAGTTGTCAGTGTTTGTTCCTGCATTACTGCAGTCTTCAGGTTTTAATCCTGCATTATTGCAGTCTTCAGTGTTTGTTCCTGCATTTTTGCACTCTTCAGTGTTTGTTCCTGCAGTATCGCAGTCTTCAGTTCTTGTTCCTGCATTATCATAATCTTCATTAATGCAACCTTCTGTGTTTTTTTAATTAATGCATTTCCACAGTTGTCAGTGTTTGTTCCTGCATTACTGCAGTCTTCAGGTTTTATTCCTGCATTATTGCAGTCTTCAGTGTTTGTTCCGGCACTATCATATTCTTCAGTGTTTGTACCTGCACTATTGCAGTCTTAAATGTTTGTTCCTGCGTTACTACACTCTTCAGTGTTTGTTCCTGCATTATTGCCGTCTTCAATGTTTGATCCTGCATTATCAGTGTCTCCAAATTTTTCCTGTATTACCATCATCTTCATTGTTTGTTTCAGCATTATGGCAGTCTTCAGTGTTTATTCCTGAATTATCGCCCTCTTTGGTTTTTATTCCTGCATTGTTGCATTCTTCAGTGTTTGTTCCTCATTATCACGGTCTTCTGTGTTTGTTCCTATATAACTGCAGTCTTCATTTGTTGTTCCTCAATTATTGCAGTCTTGGGATTTTGTAGCTGAATTATCAGAGTATTCAGTCTTTGTTCCTGCATTGCCACAGTCGTCAATGTTTGTTCCTGCATGACTGCAGTCTTCAGTTCTTGTTCCTGCATTATCGTAGTCTTCAGGGTGTGCCTCTGCATGATCACAGTCTTCAAATTTTGTTCCTGCATTACTGAAGTCTTCAGTGTGTGTTCCTGCACTACTGAATCTTCAGTGCTTGTTCCTGCATTAATGCAATGTTCAGGTTTTTTTATTAATGCATTACCACAGTCATCAGTGTTTATTCCTGTAGTACTGCAGTCTTCAGGTTTTATTCCTGCATTATTGCAGTCTTCAGTGTTTGTTCCTGCATTACTGCACTCTTCAGTGTTTGTTCCTGCAATATGGCAGTCTTCAGTGTTTGTTCCTGCATTATCAGTGTCTTCAGATTTTATCCTGTATTACCACCATCTTCATTGTTTGTTCCAGAATTATCACTGTCTCCAGTGTTTGTTGCTGCATTATGACAGGCTTCAGTGTTTGTTCTTGCATTACTGCAGTCTTCAGTTTTTTTCCTGCATTATCACAGTCTTCCGGGTGTGTTCCTGCATTATCACACACTTCAGTGTGTTTTTCTGCATTAATGCAGTCTTCACTGTTTGTTCTTGCATTAACACAGTCTTCAGTGTTTTTTCTGACATTATTACATTCTTCAGTGTGTTTGCCTGAATTTTCACACTCTTCAATACTTGTTCCTGTATTATCACTGTCAACAGTGTGTGTTCCTGAATTATCGCCCTCTTCGGTTTTTATTACTGCATTGCTGCGTCTTCAGTCTTTGTTCCTCATTATCACGGTCTTCTGTGTTTGTTCCTATATAACTGCAGTCTTCATTCGTTGTTCCTCATTTATTGCAGTGTTCGGATTTTGTAGCTGCATTATCAGAGTATTCAGTCTTTGTTCCTGCATTGCCACAGTCGTCAATGTTTGTTCCTGCAAGACTGCAGTGTTCAGTCCTTTTTCCTGCATTTTCGTAGTCTTCAGGGTGTGTTTCTGCATGATCACCGTCTTCAAATTTTGTTCCTGCATTACTGAAGTCTTCAGTGTGTGTTTCTGCACTATTACGTCTTCATTGTTTGTTCCTGCATTAATGCAATCTTCAGTGTTTTTTAAATTAATGCATTACTACAGTCGTCAGTTTTTATTCCTGCATTATTGCTGTCTTCAGTGTTTGTTCCGACACTATCATATTCTTCAGTGTTTGTACCTGCACTACTGCAGTCTTCAGTGTATGTTCCTGCATTATCACAGTCTTCAGTGTTTGATGCTGCACTATCAGTGTCTCCAGATTTTTTCCTGTATTACCACCATCTTCATTGTTTGTTTCAGCATTATCACTGTCTCCAGTGTTTGTTGATGCATTATGCCAGTCTTCAGTGTTTGTTCTTGCATGACTGCAGTCTTCTGTTTTTTCCCTGCATTATCAGAGTCTTCAGGGTGTGTTCCTGCATTATCACACACTTCAGTGTGTTTTTCTGCGTTAATGCAGTCTTCAGTGTTTGTTCTTGCATGAACACAGTCTTCAGTGTTTGTTCTGACATTATTACAGTCTTCAGTGTGTATTCCTGAATTTTCACACTCTTCAATGTTTATTCCTGTATTATCACTGTCGACAGTGTTTGTTCCTGAATTATCGCCCTCTTTGGTTTTTATTCCTGCATTGTTGCAGTCTTCAGTGTTTGTTCCTCATTATAACGGTCTTCTGTGTTTGTTCCCATATAACTGCAGTCTTCATTTGTTGTTCCCCAATTATTGCAGTCTTCGGATTTTGTAGCTGCATTATCAGAGTATTCAGTCTTTGTTCCTGCATTGCCACAGTCGTCAATGTTTGTTCCTGCATGACTGCAGTCTTCAGTTCTTGTTCCTGCATTATAATAGTCCCCAAGGTGTGTTTCTGTAGCGTCTGTTCCTATATTACTGCATTTTTCAGTTTTTGATCCTCAATTATTGCAGTCTTGAGATTTTGTAGCTGTATTTTCACAGTCTTCTGTGTTTGTTCCTGCATTACCATAGTCTTCAGTGTTTGTTTCTGCATTTCTGAAGTCTTCAGTGTTTGTTCCTGCTTTACTGCAGTCTTCAGTGTTTGTTGCTGCATTATCAGAGTCTTCAGTTTTTGTTCCCATATCACCACAGTTTTAATTGTTTGTTCCTGCACTATCAGTGTCTTCGGTGTGTGTTGCTGCATTATTACAGTCTTCAGTGTTTGTTCCTGCAATACCACAGTCTTCAGTGTTTGTTCTTGCATTATCATCAAGTTCAGTGTTTGTTCTTGCATTACTGCAGTCTTCAGTGTTTTTTCCTGCATTATCATAGTCTTCAGTGTTTGTTCCTGCATCATCACAGTCTTCAGTGTTTGATCCTGCATTACTGAAGTCTTCGGTGATCATTCCTGCATTACTGCAATTTTCAATGTTTGCGCCTGCATTATCACAATCTACAGTGTTTGTTTCTGCATTACCACAGTCTTCAGTGTTTGATCTTGCATTATCATTGTCTTCAGTGTTTGATGCTGCAGTGCTCTATACATCACTGCTTGTTCTTGCATTATCACAGTCTTCAGTGTATGTTCCTGCATTTCCGAAGTCATCAGTGTTTGTTCCTGCATTAGCACAGTCTTCAGTGCTCGTTCCTGCTTTACTGCAGTCTTCAGTGTTTGTTCCTGCATTATCAGAGTCTTCAGTGTTTGTTCCCCTATTACCACAGTTTTCATTGTTTGTTCCTTCATTATCACTGACTTCAGTGTTTGTTGCTGCATTATCAGAGTCTACAGTGTTTGTTCCTGCATTACTGGAATCTTCAGGTTTTGTTCCTGCATTATTGC
>NW_025191659.1:0-3562 GCF_004010195.1 Chiloscyllium plagiosum
CTTGGGACTTCTAGCCCAGGATTCTCTCAAGGTGAACTTACAGGCTGAGTCAGTAGTTAGGAAGGCATTTGCAACAATGGCATGGACTTGAATATAAAAGCAGGGATGTCCTTCTGAGGATCTTTCAGGTTCCCGTCAGGCCACAATTGGAGTACTGTACACAGTTTTGGGCTCCATATCTCAGGAAGGATGTACTGACTCTGGAACATGTTCAGAGGAGGTTGATGAGAAAGGTCCCTGGATTGAAAAGCTTAACATATGAAGAACATTTGAGGACTCTGGGTCTATACTCAATGGAGTTTAGAAGATGACAAGGGAACTAATTGAAACCTACAGCATACTGAACAGCTTAGACAGAGTGGATGTTGGGAAAATGTTTCCATAGGTAGGAGAAACGAGGACCCGAGGGCTCAGCCTTCAAGTAAAGGGAAGACCTTTTGGAATGGAGATAAGGAAAACTTCTTCAGACAGACAGTGGTGTATCTATGGAATTCACTGCCGCAGAAGGCTGTGAAGGCCAGATCGTTGAATACATTTAAGCTGGGGATAACTAGTTTCTTGAGTATCAAGAGGATCAAAGGTTATGGGGAGAATGGGGTTGAGAAACTTATCAGCCATGATTGAATGGTGGAGCAGACTCAATGGGCTGAATGGCATAATTTCTGCTCCTATAATCTTATGATATGCTGATGTGTGGAGGGGTGAGAATGGGGGAAAAGAGATAAAGAGGGGAACACAATTCAAGTGAAGCTGGGTACAGATACATAGGAAATACAATAATTGAACGATAAATTTCAGACCACATAGAAGCACTCGCATACAGAGGGATCTGGCCATATAGATCTCCAAAAGTGGCAATACAGGCGAGTAACGTGATCAAGAAGGCACACAGCACGTTTGCCTTGAGTGTAAGAGTTGACGAGTTATGTTACAGCTATTTATTCCGGCCACATTCAGAATATTGCGTGCAGTTCTGGTCCCTACATTCCCAGAAGGACATGGATGCTCTGGGAGAGGGTATAGAGAAGGTTCACTAGGACACTGCCTGGTCTGGAGGTCTCATTATGAGCAGAGAATGGGATAAACCTGGATTATTTTCACTGTGAAGTTGGGGCAGAGAGATGACCTCAACAAAATGATGAGACACACAGATTGACTGGACGGGGGCGGCGTGGTGGCTCAATCATTAGCATTGATGCCTCACAGCACCAGGGAAACTGGTTCGATTTCAGTCCCAGGTCACTGTCTGTGTGGAGTTTGCACATTCTCGCTGTGTCGATATGGGTTTCCTCCGGTTTCCTCTCACAATCCAAATGTGTGGATTAGGGTGGAGTGGCTATGCTAAATTACCCCAATGCCCAGGGATTGGCAGGTTAGTTGGATTGTCCGTAGTTAAATTGCCCCACAGTGTTCAGGAATGTGAATGTTAGGTACATTAGTCAGGGGTAAATGTCGAGAAATAGGGGTAGGGAAATGGGTCTGTGTGGATTATTCTTTGGATGTTTGGGGTTGGGCCAGATAGTCTATTAGATAGTCAGAGGCTTCCCCCACCCCACCCCCAGGGTGGTAAAGTCAACTACAAGAGGGCACAAGTTCAAGGCGAGAGGGGGACAGTCAGGGGGAGAATTGAAAGGGAAGATTTTTCACACAGTTGGATGGTGGATGCCTGGAATGCACTGCCAGTGGACGAAGTGGAAAGAGGCACCTTAGCAACACTTAAGGTGTATCTGGACAGACACATGAAGGGGAGGTGAATACAGGGACAGAAACCATGCATCGGCAATATTTCGCAGGTCTAAGTTAGGATTAAGAATTGGCACAGGCTTGGGCGGGGAGGGGGTAGGGGGTAAAGTCAATTTTCAAAAAGCAAGGGATACCTGTATGCTGATGAAGGGGTGGGTGGAGGCTCAGGTGGTGCATAAACACTGACAGAGCCCAATTGGATTGACTGTGCTGGAGACTCAATGGGACAGTGACAAATGCATCTAATTCAGATCTCCCTGCACTTCAGCCGCTTCTGTGGACTGTTTCCGTAGGGAAGGTGCAATCCCAGGCTCAGAGAGCATCAGCCCCCACTGGAAGTAAAGTGGGTGAGAGAGCGGCCATTCAGCATAAAGGAACCCCTTGCCCCTCCCACTTCACCCACTAAACAGGGTTCAAGTTGTGACTCTCAGCATCGGTAACAGCAGAGTCCAACCCGAATCCCTGCGCCATCTAATTTATGAAGTTGCTGGTGTCTCCACAAGTTGCACGACTGGGTGAAGCCCTTTCCATACACTGGACAGGTGAACGGCCGCTCCTTGGTGTGGATATGCTGGTGTTTACGCAGGGTGGAGGAATCACAGAAGTCATTGCTCCACACGGGACAGGTGAACGGCTTCTCCTCAGTGTGGACGCGGAAGCTGAGCAGCAGGTGATACGACTGTGTGTAGCCCTTCCCGCACACGGAGCAGGAAAACGGTTTCTCCCCGGTGTGCATCCGCTGGTGCGGCAGTAGGTGGTGTGACTGAGTGTAGCCCTGCCCACACACGGGGCAGATGAACGGGTTCTTGCTGGTGTGGACCCACTGGTAGGCCAGGAGGTGGTGTAACTGAGTGAAGCCTTTCCTGCACTGAGTGCTGGCGAACAGCCGCTGCCCGGTGTGCAAACGCCGATGAATCTCCAGTGTAGATGGCGAAGGGAAACCATTCCCATACTCCCCACATTTCCACGGTTTCTCCATGGTGCAGGTGCCCTCGACTGTCTCAGACCATAACAATCAGTTGAAAACTCACTCACGCTTACAGCATGTGTGTGATGTTACTGGTGAACCCTCTGAAAATTGGAACACTCATTCAGTCTGTAAAGCTTGTTCCAGTCCCTACTCTTGTGTGAGGGTATGCGAGACTCTGAGTTTCCAGTCACACTTACGTTTAAAACCTAACGAAGCAGACAGGCCTTCTCCCCTTTGTTTTCACGGCCATCAATATCCACGTCCTCGTGAATCAAGTGACTGTCAGACTTTGATGTGATGTTTGGTCTGAGATTTCTGCCGCCAAATTCTTCTCTTGTAATATTCCAGTGAAGTGATTCCAAGGGTTATCACAGTCAGTCCATGATAGAAAATCGGAACGTAATTCTAGTTACTGTGGAACATTCTTTCCTCTCAATCCCAAAGATCTTTGTGTCGATCTATATGTAACTGTAAACCAACAGGGTTATGGGGCAGACTGCATACCTCCACGAAGTGTTCACGTGGACTCAAGTTGCTGAACGGATATCTTTAGTGCAGTATTGACACTCTTACTGAAAATCTACAATATGCTGCAGTACGATATAACCCAGGCTCAACAGCCCTCTGTAGTTGTCGATCTATATGTAACTGTCAACCAACAGGGTTATGGGGCAGACTGTATACCTCCACGAAGAGTTCACATGGACTCAAGTTGCTGAACGGATATCTTTAGTGCAGTATTGACACTCTTACTGAAGATCTACAATATGCTGCAGTTCGATATTACAAGCCCAGGAACAACTGCAAATCAGACATGGTCTTTTCAGAAGTTGGACCCTGAACTTCTGA
>NW_025191660.1:0-3562 GCF_004010195.1 Chiloscyllium plagiosum
TTTGCTGAACTCTGAGGCAGTCCCAGCAGATTGAAAAACAGCAAATGAGACGCCACTGTTTAAAGAGGCTGGTAGACAGGAGATGGGGAATTATAAACCACGTAGCTTAATCTGTGTAATGGGGAAGATCCGTGAGTGTATTATCAAGGGAGAAATAGCAAGGCATTTTGATACAAATCGGCCGAATGCGCAGACACAACATTGGTCCCTGAAGGACAGGTCATACTTAACATGTCTTTTGGAAATTTATGAAGACATTATGAGCAAGGTAGACAACGTGGCCCCAGTGGATGTGGTGTATCTAGGTTTCCAAAAAGTCTTCGAAAAGGTGCCGCACAGGAAACTGCTGCAGAAGATAAAGCTGGAAGGCGTTATGGTAAAGTATTAGTATGGATAGAAGATTGGTTGACTAACAGGAAGCTAAGGGTGGGTCTAAATGAGTGCTATTCACATCTAGCAATCATTGACTAGTGGCGTGCTTCAGGGATTAGTGTTAGGGCTGCAATTATTCACAATTTATATCAATGATGTGGAGTTGGGAGCATCCGTAGTTTGTCAAAGTTTGCAGATGACACGACGATGAGTTGCAGAGCAAAGTGTGCAGAGATCTATTAAACTTTTTAAGAGGATACTCATAGATACTTTGATGAGTAGGCGAATGTTTAGCAGACGGAATACGATGTCAGTAAATGGAAATTCATCCATTTTGTTAGGAGTAACAGTAAAAAAAGGATTGTTACTTGAACGGTATAACATTGCAGCATGCTGCTCTGCAGAGCGACCTGGGTGCCCATGTGCATGAATCACACAAGGTTGGTCTGCAGGTACAGCAAGTACTGAGGAAGGCAAATGGTATATTGTATGTCGTTGCTGAAGGGATTCAATTAAAAATCAGGTAAGTTATTTTGCAGCTGTACAGAGTACAGGTGAGGCCACACCTGGAGTATTGTATGAAGTTTAAGCTGGCTTACTTGAGAAAGAATGTACTGGCACTGGATGGGGTGCAAAAGAGTTTCACTGGGTTGAATCCGGAGTTGAGAGATAATTTGTTGATTTTTCAGATAGTTACGTTATTCTGTCTGTTATCCTCTTGTGTTTGTGTTATATTCAGTTGCATCACACCTGGAATATCCACCTTACACCTGCTTAAGTCAATGAGCAAAGGTTGGGTCTGCGCAACTTTCTTGAAATGATTTGAGGAGGTCTGTCCTGGTCCATATTAGTGTGCAACAGCTAGATCTAATATCCTGCATGGGTTGAGAATGGGAGAGTTTAAAGAAAAAAAGTGAATCAGTATAAACAGTTCTATATATTTTTGAGTGGAAATCAATGACTAGCATGATAATCCAGGAATTGATGTGTGGACCCCAAGTATTCAGAAAGCATGTGAAACATTTTTTCAAGGGTATTGTATGTAATCTTTACAAATTTGCTGACGGCTCCAAATTGAGATTGTGAGTGGGTGATCAGGTTGTAAAGAAGTTCAAAGGTGATTGGGAAAATTGGAGGGAATGGGCAAATACGTGGCAGGCGAAAAACAATGTGGATAGACGTGACATTGAGCACATTGCTTGGAAAAATAAAATAATGGTTAACATTTCAAAAGAAATTAATGTAAACCTGTTGCTCTGTGAAGAGAATTATGTGTATACCTTTGTTGACTTCTTCACCAAATTGACGGACCGGAGTTCCTCTTTCATTTTTTATCCAGATAGTTAATCACTTCAAAGGATATAGAGTATACAGTGTTTGGTCAAAGTCAATTGAAGAGATGTTTGGCCAAAACCTAGAGTGGTGAATGCTCAACGTTTTGGATGACCTACCCCTTTCCTGATGTTTCTGTGCAGTATGTGGTAAAGCTCTGTAAATGTTGTCACAAACTGTCAAATGTTAGGAAGGAGGTCTCTGAAGGGTCGACAGGACTGTGTTTCCCGTTCCCTTTTCTGATACACAGGATGGTGCCCGGTGTTCTTTCCGGGTTCATCATTTAAGACCTTGGAACAGTTTGATACAACGGCCTTGCTTGGCAGTTTCGGAGACGACTGATGACTTTACCACATGGCTTTGTATCTGGCGTCACATTTAGGCAAGATCAGGAAAGGACGTGAGATTCACTTCCTGAATGTACAATGGGGAAGAACATTTATGTTGACAATTGACATGGGCTTCAATGTCAGTATTACTGGCACCAGATTTTACATCTAGATATTTTATTAATTGTTTCTAACATCCACCAGCTGCCAAAGCATTAACCTGGTCTAGATTAGCAATCCAATGATATTTCCACAACAGCATCATCTCCACATGGGGACCTATGGGAAACCACACTGAGTTGGTTATTTCTTTGCTGCTTGACATCTCTGGTAGACAGAACTCTCATCAATTTGATTGTCGTGATGGGACTGAGGGGGTGGTAATTTGTCACCTTATGATTATTCCCCTATTAGGGGATGGCGCATAGCTGAGTAATTTTACACATTGCCAGGGAGATGTCAGAGTAGGAGCTGGAATGACACAGCGTCCCCAGGGACACGGCTTGTTGTGCAGCACAAGTCTTCAGTCCTTTTCCAAGAATGGTGTCAGAGCCCATTGCCTTTGTCGTATCTACTGTGTTCAGCTGGTTCTTCATGTCACGTGCAGCTGATCGAATTGGTTGAAGACTGGCATCTGTGATTCTGTGGGCGTCATTCAAGCAACACTTCTGGCTGAGGATGGTGCAGACACGGCATCTTTGTCTTTTACACTGATGTACATGAAGGTTCCATTCTTTCGAGGAATGGTAGAGCAATAGCCTCAGCAATAGCTGCTGACATGTTAGTCTAACAACCCCAGTGATGCTCTGGTGACCGGAGTTCGAATCCTGTTACAGTAGATGGTGGAATTCAAATCCAACAAATGTTTGGGAATAAGAGTCTAATGATGAGATCATGAATCAATTGCTGATTGTAGGACAAACGCATCTGGTTCACTGATGGCCTTAAGGAATGGAAACTGCCATCCATACCTGCTCTGGGCACATATAACTCCAGACCCACGGCAATGTGGTTGACTCTTAACTTCCCTCTGGGCAATAAATGATGACCTGAACAGTGACGCCCTCATCCCATTGAACAATGTTGTTTTTAAATAATATTTGTGGAGTCCTCTTAATCGTCAGTTGTTTCATAGTTCAACTCCATTTCTGACTGGATGCGGCAGAACTGTAGAGCGTCTATCTGATCTGTTTGCTTTGTAATCATTTCGCCCTCTCTATCAGATATTAGTCCTGCTGTTTGGAATGTAAGTACAGTGGTCATGTGCGGTAGCTTTAAATGGATTGTCATCAGTTTAAGGTATACATGGTTCTGACTCTAGTACATTCCCAACTCGTCTCTGAAACATCGATCAGCTTAATGGGAATGGTAGACTGAGGGATTATCCTGGGCGTAAAGTTACAGATTATGATTCAATACAATTCTCCTTCTCGACAGTACCACATGAATTCCCAATTTTGAGCTGCAATTTCTGCATTGCAATTCAGCCGTCTATCCCCAAGTTCACACCGAGACCCCTTCACTGAGAC